>NC_143112.1:3419565-3730434 GCF_061535455.1 Colias philodice
ACGAAATACTGTTGTTATTAAAAATTTAAACAGTGGTACGAGTACTCTTTGTGAACACTGTTTAAGGCATGTGGGGTCTGTTTAATTTTTAAATGTCACACAATACCTGTGTGCCACTAAATGTATGAATTAGATATTTTCTTGTTTGGAAGGTTATAATTGTTCTGCTATAATAGTTCATGCAAATGTAGTTTAATAATTTTATTTGGAAATGATGTTATAGTGTATAACATTGATGGAGTACAGATCTCGTATTACTATTTCGTAATAATAATAATGCTATGTATATTTGACCGGGATGGAGCTACGCAAAGTTATGAGTCATAAGAATAAGGGCTAATGTCGAAACTGAGAGAGAAAAAGGTAAGAAAATTACTATATTTTTTTAACCTTTGGGTTTCTTGATTCGCATCTCTATTGTAAGATTCTTATCAGCATCATTGTCAACATAACTTTCGTAAATATTCCGTATACTTAGCATAAACTCAAAACTTAAAACTTGGTTCGAATCCATTAGGTCTTCTACTTCTCTAAAGTAAAAGACATTGAGAAATCTATTAGGTATCTAAAATGTCTTTATTCATACTCCATCTTTTGCTATTTCATCAGAAGTGTGTACATATCTGAAGAACTCCAGCAGTAGGTAATTACAATGCTTCATATACTCCAGACGGTCTTCATATAATTGGCATAATTCAATTATTTCCTCAGATTGTCACTAGGCCAATTTCCCGGGCTACAATAATAGACGAAAATGTATTAATAAGTTATTTTCCTCGCAAATATTTCATAAGATGTTATTTCTTGTTACTTTAGCGTAGAAAATATTGAGAAAATAATATTTATTTGTACGTTGAGGCTGAGCTGGCTTAGCTATGTTTATTATGATGATAAATCCTGTTTTAAACCGGGTTTATTCCAGTTCGTTTTCTTGATTAACTTCAATAAATTTGAAGGTGAAAAGTGAAAAGATTAAAGTACATAATATAAACTAGCGTTAGCATGGCTTCGCTTGGATGAAGTCTATTTTAAATAAATTTCGATGGTTTTGCTCTGAAAGCGGATTTTAAGACAATAAACTAAAAACTCATTAAATTATAATATTGTCACCGATATATTTTGATATGTGTACAAAGTTTGAACTAAATCTGTGCGTTTACAAGTGGGTCAAAATCGAGTTTAAAGGATTCGGTTACGTATATACAAGTGAAGGTACCTAATTAAAGCGTGTTAAAAAGCATGTCTTTTTTGCAGCTTTTCTCTGCTTTGTGGTTGAATAGAAGAGATTGCTAAGGCCGATTTTTCAATGCTTGGATAAAACTTATTCGTCGAATAATGTATAAATCTACCATTTTAAAAACGTATTCTAATTGTCCGTATTTGACAGTTTACGTGACATTTTAATATTATCGTGTAATACTTTATTGGACGGATAAGTTTTATCCAAGCATTGAAAAATCGGCCCTTATAGATATTCTGTACTTAGTAGTAGTTTAAGGTAGCAGTTTTAAAAACATGTCACGTAAAATCACACAGATAACTATCTATACTAACGTATGTGACAAAACTTTCGATCTAAGAAAACCACGATCAAATGCTTTCATCTATTTGAAAGCTACGACACAGAGACACAAATTCACATAAGCATACAAAACTTTCGATTTATCAAAACACATTCAAAACGTTACATCCCTTCGGAAGCTACAATACAACAAACATCCCTTATTGTAATTTGTACCGGATAAAAATACCGTCAATGAGTATTTCAAAATCGCACCGAAATTATTTCATCAAAATATACAGAGCTACACTGCAACAAATAGACACATCTAAGTAAAAGCTCCCCTTATTTTCCACAAAAAAATGCGATAAATCTCCTATAAGTACTATACGACTACGAGCTTATTTTGCACAAAAAAGCGACACAAGTCAAGTACTACACATTATCAACCGGGAAAAATTCCCTAAGCTTGATATTTCAATAATTGTTATTATCAAAACAAGGCTTCCGATCTCACGCAAAACATGCAAGTCGTTGATATCAGAAACGAACCAACAAAAATCAACTTTAACTCCTGTATTTAAAGTTCAAATTAGAAAACATAGATGCTTTCTAACACGATTATCGAATACATGATTGCAAAAGTGAACTTTAAAGCTGCATGTTTAAAGTTCAAATTGGAAAAGTAAAACACATCTAGGTCACATTACACTAAGGTAATTCAAGCTTTGATAAGAAAATGTACTAAGTCCGCTCCACTGCGAACAATGGTAAATACTAAATAAGCTATAAGAAAATGTTAACAGTTCTGATTTATAGTTCCTTATTCGATATTTAGCTGTAATAAACTGAAACGTATGTTCATTGTGAGCTTTCGTTTCCTTGATTTATGGTATGTATTAATATTAATTTATTTATTGAAGTTTTTTTACTATTTCTAAGTTAGTAGACATAACGTCTTGGTTTGGAAATTAAAGGTTTTTACGGTGATGTCTCTACGTGACCACGCTCGCTGCAAAGTGTACGAAACGCCGGGACAATAATCCTATTAATTAATTAATTAATAATATTATAAATGTGAAAGTATGGATGTATGGATGTATGGATGTTTGTTACTCTTTCACGCAAAAACTACTGAACCGATTACAATGAATTTTAGCACACATATAGAGGGTAACTTGGATTAACACATAGGATAGGTTTTATCCCGGAAATCCCACGGGAACGGGAACTATGCGGGTTTATCTTTGAAAATGCGGGCGAAGCCGCGGGCGGAAAGCTAGTACCTATTATAATAAATAAATCGCGTTTAAAATCCGTTAAAATCTTTAATTTCTAAATGTGTAATACCCGCGAAAAATCAAATACATAATATAAGAAAATACTATGTCTTCGTATGTTTTACTAACAATACAAAAATAGCTAACTCGATATACTTAGATTAGATACTTTCTACTCTCGATACCTAAGCTCGATACTCTATGGAAAAATCTATCCCATTTATAAAATTCATTAAAATCTATTTCACCGTTTTGATCTAAGTCACAACATACATTCAAGAATTTATAACATAAGTGAACCATAAAAGCTTTAGTTTTATTATCTATTAATATTAATATAAAATAACTATTCACTAGCTCGTAATGTATTCATATACTGTTATTTAATGTATTACCACACCCCGGACACTCCATACAAAATTATCGTTTTTACAGTCACACTGTAGAGACTGCAAATGTGTGTGTTAACGCTTTATGGTTGGCACATTTTTGACTAGCGTAAAAAAAAATTCGCGTTTTTCTGATGAAATACATCCGTAAACAGCACAATACTTATCTAACCATTTTCTACGAAAAGCGATAATCACAAATCCAAAATAATAAAATTACTTTAAGTCAATTTGATGAATGTTGTCAATCTTCGTTGCGTATCGTCCCTGTAGAAAAATGTGGACCATTTTTAGCCTGATCGTGCGGGGTGAGGTAAGTGTTTAATTTTGGCGGGAGGCGGAGAGTGTCCGTTCTGTAGCGTTTAGCTACTATTATGTATTCTGTGGTATTACTTTATTTATACTATGTATTATTACACAACATAGGATATCTATGTCATATGTTTATCAGTTGTTACTCACGGTAGCTTTACTAAGCTTAGCGCGACGTGTGTAATCTATGTAATATTTATTTATTACTCGAGCAATATTAAGTTGAAACATTTATTTAAGTACTGTATGTATGTACCGGAAAACTATGGCTGTTTATGTAATCTATGCTAATATTATCAAACTGAAGAGTACATATGTTTTTTTTTTTGTTTGAACGCGCTTATCTCAGGAAGTACTGGTCCGATTTGAAAAATTATTTTAGTGTTAGATAGCCCATTAATCGAGGAAGGCTACAGGCTGTTATCATAACGCTAAGACCAACAGGAGCGGAGCACTGCAGGTAAAACCGCGGGGCACAGTTAGTAAGTACATAAACCTGAATCTACCTATAATATTCATTTTCGCATAATTAACAAGATTAATAGAGAATAATACAATATTCTGTAACCATTCTTTAAGAAAAGTTTCAAAAAGGTACTTAAACCTAGAAATTAACTTTCATAAAATGTATAAAACTTTTAAACTAAAAATTTGACACAAGTTTTTACTCATACCCAACTTAATTAATTATGAACGTATAAAATATTTAATTAAACCGGCCGAAGGTAAGCCTTGGGACTTAGGAGGAAAATTAGTCACTTGCGAGAGCCGTAAAGTAGAACCATAAAGGACGCGCCGTAAATGCGACGTAAAATGTTTCTTATGAAAAAAAATTTATACCCTCATTTTGAGCCATCGATTCCGTAATATGTTACTTTATGAACGTTAACTTTATACGAATTTTCCGAAATTCGTATCGTTTTATCGTTTGTGAGGGTAGTTTTAAAAATTATGTGACGATGTATTTTTATCGTGTATTCATGTCTTTATGAATGGTATAATAAAAAGTTTGTAATAGGTATGATCGTTTGGTATTGAGAGTAGGTAATCAATTTTTGAATAAAACTAAAGGCGTTATGGTTTTTATGTTTTCATAACACTTGATTATTTGCATTATATTATAAATCATTAATTTTATTTTTTTAGTCCCTTGTGATTTATAAGTAATCAATTTATCATTCATATTATGTGATATGTGCTTACTCAAAAACTTACGCATGCACCATATGAACATAATATGTAATAACTACATATTATGTTCCTACCATGAATTTAAATATTTAGTATCTTTGTTTTCGTCAAAATATCTTACCTAATCTTAAACTCTGTCACTATCTAGGTACCCCATTAGTTACCTTTAGAAACTATTCATATTCGTCTATTAATAAGCTATTATTATAAAAAAAAATAATATAATTTATTACCTATTTGTTTCCATTGAATAGAGAGAAACTACTAAACTGATTTTTAAATCAATGTTTTTAAAAGTTATTTCAGAAAGCTATATTATTCCTTAGTGACACAGGCTTTATTTTAACATCTTTAATGCCAGGTCAACATCAAATTATTCTTACCATCATTTTAAATATTAACAATAACATAACATAAAGGTTCTAAGGTGAACTAAAATATGAAAATCTACCTGTTCTCAGAAAACAATCGTGGTTTCATATTTGTATCTATAGTCATATTCATATTACATAGAAACACATAAATTAGCGAAATCCGAATCAAATTATACATTACAATCATAATACTAAACTGACACAAATACCACGAAGCTGACAGGCCGTGTACAAAACAATGGACATTCGAGAACTTTCTGGGAATAATAAAAAAAAATAACTTTCTTACAATAAAATGACAAGAGCCCTCTCGAGAAGTCTTTGATGTGTTAAAGCGTTACTACGATTTCGTGTATCGAGTTACATTCGAGTTTTGATATTTAATTATGACTTGATCGAGTTAGATTTGATAAGTGCACGAGATAATATTATGGTTGATAATAAGAACTTATTATAATAAATAAACAGTTTTATACGGTGCATTAGGGTAATTCCGGATGATTGGGTAAATGCAATAATATTTAATTAAAAGGTAACTAGTGATTCATTAAACAAATATGTATGCTATTATTATGAAATCTATTTATTTTCATGCGATACCTTCACGATACTCACAATAAAACAATGCTCTGAAGTGGTATTCGCAATTTTCCAAATTACCCGACATCCGGAATTCTCCGAATGCACTACACAGTCAATTTGATGTTATTGGAATAAAGCATTGATATAACAAGTTGTACTATGTATCATGCCCTAATATTTACATGCTATAAGAAAATATTCACTTAAAACAGAAATAACATTTATTAACGCATATTTAAAATACAAATATTAATTCACGATATTTAAAACGTACTAACGTAATTAACTAAAAAACACCTTTCTAACAAAGCAGCTAAACAAAGCTCTATCTCGATCGAAACTCGAAGCACTTACAATCGAATTACAACGTTCCCATAGTAGGAGCGGTCACGTTGAAAGTTACAACGAGTTTTTGTCGAGATTCTCAGGCTGGGATAATTGACCAACAGGTGTGGTGCTACCGTTGTTTATTTTGTGGCGTCAAGGGCGAGCCGGGCCTTGGACGATTAATTTTATGTAAATAAATGATTATTTGCAGTGCTCTAACGAATGGATTATGCAATTTTGATTATCATTCTGTTTTAAGAATATTTTTTGGAATTTTTCTATTAACTGATGATGATCGTTTAAAGACGACATAATGAGTTCCAATTCAATAATTTCAAGTACATTTTTATACCTGAACTAAAAATGTTATGATTCCGCTAAGTTATTGTTTAGTGTCAATCAAGCTAGTATAGGTTTTCATGGCACTTATAGAAATGTTATCAATATTTAAATATTAATATCTAGCATAATACGAAATGTTAAAATTAGCCCGTTGATTGAACAAAACAGCTGACTGCTGAACTAATTAGATTAGTATTGTACTCATAGATTACATAAATAATATACCTACAAAGAGACCATCTTAATCATCATCATCATCGTCATTGAACAGTGTTCTAAACATCGAAAAATACAAAAAGCAAATCTAGTTTTAATGCAATTCAAATAAAAGCCAATTTTCCATAAACTTTACAAGACAAATACACAATATTTTATCGGGAACAAAATTCAAGGCTTTTTATCTTACTTCATCGATAAAACTATAATAATTATAGGTTTTCCATATTTCATGACAACATTTCTTCAAGGCATATATAATTTATGTCATAAAACTATATCAGTTGATTGGTTTTTTACGTCAAGTAGAGCACTAGATAGCTGGGAGATTGTGTTCTTACATCAGTACATAATGATAGGGATTACGATATATAAGATTAGATTCACGGTAGTTCTGTAATAGTTAATGGATAGACACTGTTCGATCTAGGTGTAACGGAAAGCTTGAAATTAAAAAAAGATAGACTGAGCCGATTTTTCAATCCTTGGTTAAAACTTACGTTCAATTAAGTATTACACGATAGTATTAAAATGTCACCTGTAAACTGTCAAATACGGGCAATTAGAATACATTTTTGAAATTGTAGTTTAAAACGTTATTCGACGAATAAGTTTTAACAAGGATTGAAAAATCAGCCCCAAGTCAAGTAGGTACAATGCATATCAGTCGAATGTATCAATGTTTCATCACAATACGTGTATTGGAATCCAGGTTAGTCATTAAAGGTCAATATAATAACATGTGTGATTTTAGTAACAAAAATAAGTAAAAATTATAATATGTTCGCTCAAAGTTATTCGCACACAGGCTATTGCAACTAACATACAGAACTTCTGAATTTGATTTGACTTGAGATAGTTTGAAATTTTACATGTTTTAAAGATTTTTCTTTTCTTTACTCTTTTATATAAAAAGATATTGAATCCATTTGATGAAAGCGTATTTATCCAGTCGCGTAAGTAAAACTGCGGTCAAAATAGATGACCGACAAACAATCCAAGTGTTAAAATTTAATACGATATTCGTTACAAATGAATCGATCAAGGTTTAAATCAGGCCAAAACCAGTATTTCCGATATAAATTGATAACTCAAATGAGCCTAATTAAAACCGGCCCTAACGGAATAACTCGTTTTGATCGTAATTTATTCAAGTATCAAAACATATCGAGCGTGGTGTATAAATTTTGACATTATTTAACGTTATTAATTTTATCAGTAATTATTGTGATAAATTGTTTAAAGTAGGTAATGTACTTGTGTGATTTATAGGAATGAAACAGATTCTGGTTATTTATTCAATGCAATTGACTTTTCATTCATGAATTTGGTTGAATCGTTATAAATCCTTTGAAAACATACGTGTATACGTACATCAAAATATATTAAGCGGGAATCTTACATCAAAATTGAATACTAACGTTAGTACATACTTCTTAGATTATTCATTTCTTTAAATTATTACCTCAAAAGTCACATAATGAATGGATTCTATTCTTAATTGAAAAGCATAGTAACTTCAGAAATTTACTTTAGTGGTATTTATTTATTTTAAGACTTTATTGCTCTAACTAAACTATATAACTGATTCTAATTATAAATTAAAACAAAGGACGGTCTTCCAGACAACCATACGTACTAGACAAAGACGTAGACAGAAATAACCTAAAAGATTAAGCAAGTCTTCTATTCAATTAGCGATTTCTTCCAGACAACTGAGAGATATTACCTAAAACACGAAGCAAGCCTCTCCTTATATCATCATTAAACAAAAGTTAAACGAACGATAACTTTGTTTGCTCAAACCTATCACAAGAAGATTGATGCAACAACAAGGGTGCTTTCAGAGTACTGGCATTCCGTTCCCGGCTGAGGTAAATATTTGTAGAAGCTTGATGGATGATAAGGTACTCGTGAATTCCTTGAGAGTTCTGCTTAGATTTTATACCCTTTTAACGGTTTGGAAGGTTATTTATCTCTGCTAATAAGTATGTTAAATATATTATGATATATGATAGTGATTACGTCTTTACGTGTAGGTACCACTGAGCCAATTTTGAAGGTGTTTGTTATAATGATAGTTTGATAGTTATTGGTATTTGACAAAGAACATTGATATAGATTTGTAATATCAATGCAAAGGATACCTCCCTACTATAAAAAAGCAAACTTGAAGTTAAATATTTTATTTCGAGTTGTCTACAATATAGTGCTACACATTCAATCTAATCTAATATCTAATATCTATCTAATATCTAATATATATATGTATATTATAAAGGCGAAAGTTTGTAAGGATGTATGGATGTATGGATGTTTGTTACTCTTTCACGTAAAAACTACTGAACCGATTACAATGAAATTTAGCACACATATAGAGGGTAACTTGGATTAACACATAGGATATGTTTTATTCCGGAAAACCCACGGGAACGGGAACTATGCGGGTTTTCCTTTGAAAACGCGGGCGAAGCCGCGGGCGGAAATCTAGTAGTTAATATTAATGCTAAAGAGCTTTAAAAGCTCCTATCCCGCTATCTATTGACGATACCTACGTATAAAGCAAAATTCGAATACAAAAAAAATACGTGTGGCACTCGAGAACTACCGCGGTAAAGCTATTGCTTAGCATCGCATCGCTGTGCCGGTCGGAGTGGGGGGCGTTAGGTTTTTTCGTTACGGAATTTTTACATTCGGTCGCCGCGCTCAAGGCCCACGATAGAAGCTATGCAATAGCTTAATAAAAAAAAACTACCAACCACATTTCTTTACAAACACACCATCGAAATCCAATGTCCAAAATTACTTGAACAAAAGGCACAAATAAGTTACTTTTACACTTCAGTCTGATGCTTAAGCAAAGATACTGCCAAGGTTCACTTAAATTTATGGATCCGCCCTTTGTTGGTAAGTAGCCAACCTGTTGGCAATAATAATCAAACCATTGAAGCTTTTAACTCGAACTCAAATATTTATTTATTCAATTAGACTTCTTCTAGAAGCACTTTTGAGTCTTCATAACATAGAAGCAACACTTAAGCTCAAACTAAAACATTCATTAATTATTCAATTACTTACCACTTTTGAATCGTCTTGAAATAGTTTTACCATTTACCACCGGTTCGGGAAAGCAGTTAGTATACTACAGAGAAATGCCGGCAAGAAATTCTGTAGTTACGATTTTCAAATCATGTTCAGCTTTTAAGTCTAGACGAACCTTTTTCCAATACAACCCATCATAGACTGACTACAGAATATACCTGTACATAGTATAATGAAATAGGTATACGAGTAAGGTTACTTAACTTATAAATATCGATTTGTGAATTTATACTTTGAATAAAGAGAAATTATATGTATGGCTAGGTGTTAAATAATTCAATACGATATTAGTATAGGTAATTTTAAAATAAGGGTACGTGTACGTGTACCTACGAAAATTCATTGAATAAACTTGCCGTTATCCTGAAAAACAGCTTTATGCGGGCTGAAGCGGTGTTTACCTATTTATTAATAATTTATAATTAGTATGCTCAAGTGGTTTATTAAGGGTGTAATTTTCGATATAATAATAATATGGTGTTGGCAGGTAGAAGGTAAGTAGGTAGGTATATCTTATAATAACTCTTTAGGTCGTACCTAACTACCTGGGTATAAACTATAACTTGTATTCTTTCTTAAGAAAATGTATCATTGCTTTTTTTTTACTTTTATCTAATATTTAATTAATATAAAATCTAGATCGATATTATCTGTGACCTAGTCTCTGACAACCTTTTTCGTTTACATTTTGTTGAAGCTCTCTACAAATAATCTCTCTCTAATAATAATGTAGGTACCTAGGTACATAAAACTTAAAATATACTAAATCCATCGATCTATGAAATGTTTATCATAAACACGTAGACCTAAGAGGTACCTAGGTAATAATATAATTTGGAACGTAGCTAAGTAGGTACCTATACCTACCTATAATAACTAGTAAAGAGTACAAACATAAATATAACACAAGGAAGACACCAAGTAATATTTTGCATAGTTAAGTTCAAAAACTAGCTTTCTACGCTCAAGTAGCAATTAAGTTACACATTTCCTTCTCGTAATGTTGGTATTAACGTTATGACCTAACTGTAAACCTAGTATTTATATGGGTAGTTCTATAATAAGAGGTTTTACATCTATTGAGGAGACGGCTAAGGAGAAAAGTTGGAGTTTTTCCATCAAACATATATATCATGACTTTTGGCCCGTTTATGTATCTATTCACGTAAGGGCAAGTTACTTTATAGATATTTTGTCACTTTTTTGATGGCCAGGGTAAATACATCAGGCAGGGTAGAGACATGAAGATCAGGGTAGATACGTATTTGACCAGGGGAGAGAATTAGAAGCAATAAAAGAAGATTGTACTTGAAACTTATAATCAGGCAACATTTTTTATCACATGTATTTATTTATTAATCAGGCTAGGTATCGTATTAATCATAAATCAGACTTTTAATAATTATTTATCACTAATTTTATACAGCCTTTTTTCAAAACTAAAACGAAAATAAATGAACATGTTTTAATTATAAAATACAATTATAATATAGCAAATTGAAGGCATTCTCTTGCCTATATGAACAAAAAATCCTTTCCTTGCCTTTTTTTCAAATCTAAAACGAAAATAAATGAATATGTTTTAATTATAAAATACAAATATAATATAACGAATTAAAGGCATGCTCTTGCCTATATGAACAAAAAATAAAATTGTTAAGCTTTCTCAAACACATTGACAGACTTTTTGAAGGAGTAGAACATCCTCTGCCCTTTCAAAACAATATTTGGCGTAGGTAGTGTCTCAACAACCTGACTTTCTGAGATGAATGATACATCTTTTTCGTCAACTTTGAATAATTTTCCAGTGTTATCTGCAATTTTACAAAAAACGACCTGTATCTCGTCATCTTCTTCCAAACCTAATTTAATAAGTTGACTAGAATAAAGTCACCGTTCTTTAGTATTTTTTTTGGATGTCGACGGTTGTTGAGTATCTATTATTTGGTGTTTGCCATTTTTTGGAGTAATTGTTTTTTGAATGTCAAATGGAGTCTCATTTTCGGACTCTGTATCCGGTCCGTAAATATCCTCGACTTGGAGACGTTATTCTTTATTAACAGAGTATGTCATAACACCAAGCTTAAAATGATTGCAATGTTCATCTTCATTTCTGGATCATTTTTAATCTTTTGATATCGTATTTTCTCTGTTTCACGTTTCTTCTGTAATTTTTCTTCACGTGTTAACTTTTTCGGTGGTGCCATAATCTAAAACAATAATAATAATAATGAAAAGCTAGCACTCAAATATAAACTCATTCAAAACACAGACACACCATACTACAAGTATTAGAAAATAACACACACAAAATGTACTACGATCGAGCAATTTTAACAGATAAAACGATACACTACAACAGACCCAATATTACAATTCAGGATAAAAACAAAAAACCAGCATACATTATTGATATTGCAGTCCCTAATTCACATTACCTACTTAAAACCATCACTGAAAAAATAAATAAATACACAGAGTTACAGGAAGAAATAAACAGAATAGTTATGGAATGTTAGTAAAGTATACATAGTACCGATAGTTATTTCCACTACAGGAATAGTCCCTAAATACTAACACCACAGTTTGAAGTTAATAGAATTACCACATAACACATATATTAATCTACAAAAAGCAGCCATTTTAAACACTTGCAGGATTGTGCGAAAGTTTATGCAGAGTGACGAAACACCTCACAACACACCTACTTAAATAAGTCTCAAATGGCAGTTACTTGGCTAAAAAGCCCGTATCTGTCATTTCACTCTAACGGTTTTAAACCGAGAATAAACGAAGATTCCCAAATAATGATAACAGTATAAATACGATGCATATTATCTCCCCTGGTCAGTAAGTCTCTTCCCTGGCACTAATCTCACCAGGGGAAATACGCCAGGGGAAAGACGTTTTCATGACATAATGAATTATTTTGATTCACAAAACAAATGTTTTAGTTAATAATAAAGCAAGCTTTGACTATTACAGTATTACTAAGTTCGGACAGGAAATGCAAATAAATTAAGTGATTATTATAACTTTTATTACTTACCAGTGGAGAGACACAATGACCTTGCGAAACCGTTACACCGCACTAACGCGTCGGAACAACTGTCAAATGGCGTCGATCTAACCGTTTCTATGCTTAGTATTGCTAACTTCACGTCGTTACATGTCGCTCAGCGCGTTAGGGAATATGGCCGTCTGATATTTTATATTACAGCGGCGGTGCGAATATTTCCAGGGTAGATACACAAAAAGAGCGGGACAAAAATAAAGTTTAAAAATTATTGAAAATAAACAAATATTGTTGAATTTTTCTTTAATAACATTTAAGTGTATTTACTTAAATTTGAGGTAAACATAGTTTGCTTTATCAAATAATATAAAGAGTGAATGTATTGTATGTTAGTTAAGCTGAAACCGGTAAGGGGACAGGCCAGGGTAGGGACTTTTTTACATTTTATAACGAATTTTACAAAAATATGCTTTAATTGGATATTTAATTGTAATGTTATTTAATAAAGGGCATTGAAGTGGTGTGATTCATTGCACAAAAAAGCAATGCATAGATCAAAAAAACACTTTTACATAGATTTCCGTAGTAGTCACCTCTTATCATAGAATTACCCATATATCCTAATATTATAAAGCTGAAGAGTTTATTTGTTTGCTTGAAAGAGCTAATCTCAGAAACTGCTGGTCCGATTTGCAAAATTACTTCAGTGGTAGATAGCCCATTTATTGAAAAAGGCTAAACTAGGTACCTAGGTATAATACTTTTATATCATTACGCTATGATCAATAGGAGTGGAGTATTGAGGGTAAAATATTGTAATACTGTGGTAAAACTGCGTAGCACAACTAGTTTTTAATTTTTATATTATATACCTAGGTACATAAAGAGCTTTAAATACATAATTAAATATTCAAGTTCTACGCTAATACTTATTTGCTAAGTAATAACACAGGTACGTTTCACTTAACCTTGCTACGAAAACGTTATTACCTACGATATTAAAAAATCTATGAAAGATAATAATATAAAGTATGCTAATAAATCTGTGCTATTTTATTTTAGATATCCTATCTAGTCTAGTTACCTACTAATTTATAAATCTGTAATTGAGAAACAAACAAACAAAAATTAACAATATTAGTGCGACGATAAACGTATTGAGTATGAAATTACACGTGTATTATGACAAACACCTACCAGAAATCAATACCTAATTTATTCATGACTTATTAAAGCATTGGAATAAGTAGGTAGGTAGGTAGTTATTCATTTTACATTGATACATGTGAAATTTGTAACGTCGACTTTATTTATTAAATAACTCTTTATATTTATTATTTATCCATTTATGTATCTGATTCTAATAAGAACATAAAAAGGTTTTATTACGTAGCATTTTTTAATGATTTCCTGCCTTTAAAAAGCTCTCTGAAAACCTTTTTCGTTTACATTTTGTTGAAGCTCTCTACAAATTTTCAGTTGAAGTCTTTAATTAAAAATGAATGTGTATTCTATAGCAATTTATCTTTACAAAATTACAATAAAAACTTACCTCCACCTAGAAGTCCACAAAATCCATAAACATTACGCACTTTACAATTTGTACAAAGAAAACACAATGCCCTACAGGAAAAACGGCACAAACCGCGAAAATTCCACCATTATCCATAATTTTCTAGTCACTCAAGCAAATAGGTTATATCAATAACATAATTCATAGCACTGGCCACCGATAAAAATAAATTTTCGATTGACGTTCGAAATTGAAAATTCAAAATGCCGCGTATCGCGAGCGCTTGGCGCGAAACGAAACACACTATCATACGTACTACGCGCCCGGCCGGTGACTGAGGGTGTAGAATAGGCTCCGCTTGCCCTGGCCAGGCTGGCTGTCATAGAATCGATAAAAAGTAGACGTTATTTTTAGTACGTCATGAAGCCGTAAGCTTTAAGATTTAATTAATTAATTATGTGGAAAGTTATTGAAACTAACTATACAGGCGGCTTACTAAAAGTAATTCGTTCTTTGTGTATAGTACGCCTTCATACTTGCTCCGTTAATTTGCGATTGATTCGAGAATAAAAAATATGAAATTGGATAACGTAACGAAAAATATTGTCAGAAAAAAATATATTCACTAGTAACAAAAGTGCGATACTAATAAATCTAATATTATTATTTTTTTTTACATTTGAACCCAAATAACTAAACCCTAATTCCAAAAGTTAAATTAGCATGTGCAGAATTTATTTTATAAAACATTATATTTAAAGAAAATAAAAAAAAATAACATCGTTAAAACCGCAATTTTCTTTGCCCCTAATTAAGACAGCTATCTCTATGAATTTCACACCTACCTAATCTTTGACTCGAAAACGACCTTAATCTGAAATCCCTTTTCAACTCCTCGTGCCTCTCATTATTGATCTCTTTCACTCCTTACTACCGGTGCAATAACATTTATCTCTCTATCACACATGTGAGGGTTGTATATCGCCGTCCCGCTCGCACTACACTGCAGAGTTTCAAAAACAAGGTAGACGCGACGCGTTATCAATGTACACGGCATTAGAAATTTTTCCCTTACATTAAGCACAGAGGTACAACAAATGTTTATATTAATTTGAATGAACTGCGGTGATTCTATTTTCAAATTTTATTTTTTTTTCTTAGCCCACGGTGTTCGTGAATGCAACCTCTTTGGTGTCGTATTTTTTTCTTAATTTTTGCCAGCATTTTCATGATTTGTGATCATGAATAAAATTTTACTTTTTTTTTACAAATTGCGCGCGCTGATTTTTAATTAACCCTTAGCTGGTATCGCCTTTTTTGGCAACACTACCGGTATCGTGGGTCAAATTTTACCCATACCAAACAATCTGTTGTAGAACGTTGATTTTTTATAATTTGTATAAAATATGGTTAGTTATGAAATAAACAAATATTTTTTTACAAAATTAACTTTGTTTAATTTTAGAATATAAAAAAAATATTATGTTTTACACGCATTTGTAAATAACCTTATTTTTTGGCACTTTTTGGTTAGTGTGAACTTAAAACATAAAAAAAAATAGAAATGTAAGAAAAAATTTAAGTAAAAGATATTTATGGCACTTCTTATGTCTTTATAATAACAAAAAAATAAATTACTTCTGAGATCAGCATAAAATAAAAAAAATGACAACCAAAACCAAAATGACTTCTGACTGACCATCTTCTTCGCTCTCATCTCTCGTATTTTCTCTTATTCTCGTATTCTCCTCTTCGTTTTCACTGTCGTCAGAACTTACTCCAAAATACAAGTCACAATACAGTCTTCTGAGCAACTAACAGGTTAGGGACTGTCTCGATCGTCGTCGATGATTTCGTCGTCACAAAGTTGGGTTATATTTGGTGTCCTTTCATTTTCCGATTCCAAATCATCACTTAAGTCGTCTATATCAACTCCTCGATTTGTCTGTCGTTCAGAAAGCCGCCATTATAGTACAAATAAACACTAAAACAAAAAAGTACGTAATTACACTCAGTGAAAAAAGTTACTTATTTGGTGTCGTGGGTCAAACGTGACCCAGACAGCTACTTACCTCCACTCCTAAGATAGTCCCAGCGCTGCACTTCCACCCCCCGCCGCAGCTAGTGACGTACTGAGAATACGTAGAAGCGCACAGTCGTTGCATAAATATTAAAAGAATTATAACCGAAAATGTTCGCTTCTGGGTCAAATTTGACCCACGATACCTGCTAAGGGTTAACATTTAAAATATAGGTAAATGGGCGATTTAATGGAGGTTACAATTATTATCAGACGTAGTTTACCATTGAAGCGTAATCTTGTTCATGAAATTTTGAAATATGATATTATGTAGGTTTGGGATTGGGACGTTTTGCAGCTTTTTCTCTTACTTATATTATATTCCGAGGTTATTTATTTTTATGTATAGATGGTGTGTTTTCTCACCAAAATTGTTATGAATATTGAAGAGGGACAAAAAACTTTTGCTGCGGAACAAAACTTATAAATATTATGTAGGTATATTATGACGTAGGTAGTAAGTATTTAGTAATATTATGTGGTACTTAAAGGATGAAATAGTGTGACGTAATAATTGTATAGAGAATTTGTCGTTCTATATTTTGAACCATAGATAACTTATTTGTTCTTGAACTGCCCTGAGCGAAGTCACGGAGTAAGGTTAGCATTATAGAATAATTATGAGATTATTGATGAATTTCAACCTTGTGAGAGGTCAATATTATGTTCTTTATGTATTTTAAAACGATATTTTATAATGTTGCTTATTGCTCTTGGTACCATAGAGTTATATTTTATTTTTATAAAAAAAGAAAAAACATCTTATACCTATTTACCGAGATACGCGTTGTCTTTGCCATTTTCAATCTTGTTTTCATTTTTATGTGTCGTTAAAACTATCCTGTTTGTCACCTGTTTTGTATGTATGTTGTTAAAATAAATATCTCGATAGTTGGTCGTCCTGGATTTGCTCGGTAAAAATGCACTGTGAAATGCATCAGTCATAATATTTTAGCTTTCCTATTTTTCTCAATAATTTTCAACATCAATTACGTCGCAATAATTTGCTTACAAAATAAACGAACATAAATATTTCTTCTTTCCGAATACAGTAGAGATATAGCTATATTTGATCTACTTTTATATAAAATGGGCAAGTATCACTGCAAAGTTTCACTAAGTCCTATCGATTTTAAAACTTGCGAAGTTAGTTTCAATCTTGGCAAAGAACTGCACTTATAGGCAGATCTTTATTGAATACTGAATTAAAATAAGTACTAGGTTATCTAGAGTTGGGTAAAAGTTTGAACTATGTAACCTCGTGATCGGCTAAATAAAATAACATCAATCATTTATAGGCATAAATTGTACAAAGCATGTAAAATATGAATGTATAATTTTAAATAATAAGTAATACCTATAAAAAAATAGCGTTTGTGACGAGCACACGTTTCAGAAGTGAAACTTCTTCGGCAAGAGTCAAAGATACCCAATCGTCGCCTTACTTCATGACGTGACGGTATTGCAATGACGCGTAATTGAAAAGTTGGTTGTTTTGACTGTCATATTATAGCAGAGAGAGAGAAACAATAGCATAATAATTTAAGTTTAATATTTTGATTTTAACATTTCATAAAAAATGAGCCTATTAAAAGAAACTGCTTGTATTTTATACATGATTTTAAGTGTGTAATAATTCAAAATTTCATACTGATGAATAACTAATAAGTAAATACACAGCTGCTTACATCATAAAATAAACAATTTTTATTTAACTAAAACGAATCAACGATCTCGTAGTAGGTACCACATAGTAAATTATTGCATTGGACGTTAATAATCTTCCGTTTTTGCAATATTATTGCTCTTTCCAACACATGGATTAACCATATTTACCTCTCGTTCTCGCGCCACGCGTACAGAACTTGATTTTATCCGGTTGATTTAAAAATAAACCTTATCTTGATACAAGTCTTTATTTTAACGTTACATGTTTCTATTTGTAAAACAAAAATGCAATAAATATGCGCTACGGATTAAAGACAGTCTGCTCTATTTTGAAAAGTTGGTTATAATTCGAATTTAGTATTTACTAAAACCTTCCTCTTGAATCACTTTATCTATTGAAAAAAACCGCATCAAAATCCGTTGCGTAGTTTTAAAGATTTAAGCATACAAAGGGACATAGTTAAATAGGGTAAATAGTGATAGTGAAGCTAGATATAGGTACTATGTAGATATTTAATGATCTAGTAATTATTATGGAATGATATGTCCATTAATAATTGTAATGTGATTTAATTTAGTCCATACTAATATTATAAATGCGAAAGTAACTCTGTCTGTCTGTCTGTTACTCAATCACGCCTAAACTACTGAACCAATTTGCATGAAATTTGGTATGGAGATATTTTGATACCCGAGAAAGGACATAGGCTACCTTTTATTACGAAATATGTACCACGGTCCACGGGCGAAGCCGGGGCGGACCTCTTCAATTATATACAATAGTATATAATTGAAAATTGAAATTGAGACAATATTTGCATGGTTAAAGACTGCAAAACATGAAGAACAATTAAAATATTTTGACATCTCTCTGCACCATGTTTTAAGCAAATAAATGTTATTTTATTTTTATTTTAAACTAGCGGTCCGCCCCGGCTTTGCCCGTGGTACATATATTTCGCAATAAAAGGCAGCCTATGTTCTTTCTCAGGGTCTAAAGATTATCTGTGCCAAATTTCATCAAAATCGGTCCAGTAGTTTATGCGTGAAAACCATACATACATACATACCAACCTTTCCTCTTTATAATATTAGTATAGATATAGATAAGTACCTACCTAGTAAATACCTTTGAATGTATTTTGGCACATCATTATTGCATTTTAATTTCAAACAATGTCCGGTGTTAATAAATTAATAAAATCTTTGTTTTATAAAATACTTAATGACTACCTACAAGATTTGTGTGTATTAATTTGTCGTAAAACATTAATTAATGACTAACAAAAAACCCGGTTTTATACTCGTTTCGCGTTTAATCTGTTTCACGCAATTTTACTTTATTTAGATAAATTGATAAAACAATTAATTCATTTCCTGTTTACTAAAAACTAATTTATTTATTGGTTCGTTATTTTTTTTGGAATTTCTTCGACTAGTTGTTCTTTTAAATTCCTAGTTGTTAATTGTAACTACCTTGTTTGCATGTTTTTATGTATTATTATATTATCTTATATATAAAATTCTCGTGTCACAATGTTAGTCTGCATACTCCTCCGAAACGGGTGGACCGATTCTCATGAAATTTTACGTGCATATCGGTTAAGTCTGAGAATCGGCCAACATCTATTTTTCATATGTACCACGGGCGAAGCCGGGGCGGACCGCTAGTTATTATATAAAATTCTCGTGTCACAATGTTAGTCTGCATACTCCTCCGAAACGGGTGGACCGATTCTCATGAAATTTTCTGTGCATATCGGGTAAGTCTGAGAATCGGCCAACATCTATTTTTCATATGTACCACGGGCGAAGCCGGGGTGGACCGCTAGTATTATTATGTATTTATCCCTATCTAATATTATAAAATATGCGAATGTAACTCTATATCTCTTCACGCATAATCCACTGAACCGATTTGGATGAAATTTGGTTAAAGGAGATAGTTTGAGACCTGAGTAAGGACATAGAATAGGTATTATCTGAAAATCCCACGGGAACTGGAACTATGCGTATTTTTTTTGACTACGAAAGCTATTATTGTAAGGTAGTCTTATACATACACATTTATTTTAACTTTAAAAAATATGTATTGTGTTAATATTACAAAACAAGACAACAAAAAAGGACAGGTTATATTAATATTTAGCAACAACTGTACCATACCGTTCCTTCACGTAGCTCAAATCTTTATAGGCGAATGCAAATAACATTGCTGTCACATTTTATCTGCGCGCAAATCTCTTTGAATGTACCAAGCTGCCGATATTGTACCTGAGTACAGTGCGAGACAAGAAAACTGGTACGTTTGTTAAATATAATATATTTTATTTAAACAGACATTTTGTTACCGAATACGGTAAGTATAAATGGAATGTTCTGGATTTTTTTTACTGACTGCGTGTTATAGTGCTTGTATTTGTATTTACAATTTTGAAGTGATAAAATGATAATGTTATAATTACAAAATCCAGGCTGGATTAGTTCAGATCGATTAGCTAAAAAGTTAGCGGGTTTTTTGTTTTTAAATATAAAATTGTGGAAAATCTGTATATTCAATGCTTCCTGATGAAAAAAAATTTTTTAAGTAATTTTGAAGTTTTATTATAATTTTTACTTTTATAAAATATCTACATACTGTACCAATCTCGTTACCACGCAGTGCACACAAGGTGTAGCAACTAGCAACATATTTCGTACACTGCGCCTGTAAAAGGAAACGGCCTATAGGCGCGGTTAGAATTTATCCGTTCACTTAGAGAGGATTCGAGTCTGTTCCCATGTAAATTAGTTATACACTAGCTTTTGTTAATTCTATTTGGAAATATTTATACGTGTTTAAAGTGTGGATTTAGTTTTCGACTTCGTCTTTTATCTCATTTTCATTTCATTGCACTTCCACTTCCATTTCCATTTCCTTTTCCATTTCCATTTACATTTTCATTTCCATTCATTTATTTCATTTAATTTACATCAAAAAATGTGTCCCTATCTTCAGATGTTTGGGCGCTGGGCGTATGACATCAGTCAATTTAGAGGTAAATAATACACACCAAAAACAAAAGCAATACGTTTGTGTACGCATGGGGTCAATCGTGCGCAAGCTTTTTGATTAGATCGCATTTTTTGTGTCGACTGACTACTTTCAAGAATCGAGTATCAATTTTCTTACGAATATTATGTTGAGTAGTTAGTAGGTACCTACCTAGTTTTTGGTTAAATATTATGTTCTTTCCAGGTCAGGCCAGGCCTATCATAGAGCAAGGCGATGATTATGGCAACTTTGAAATTTTGCAACGCAGTTTAAATTCTGACACGTGTGCTCGGCGTCCTCTTTTTTACTCGTTTAGATAGAGTCTTAGGATAGAGTTATCTTGAAGAAGGTTTAAGTATAAAATTTGTTAACTTTTAAGCGCGCGAAGACGTGGGTGAGAGTCTAGTGATATACCTACAATAAAAAGTATTCTACTTTCGCGTTATTTCAAAGCATTTACGCACGTATCTAAAAGTTAGCTCGAAGGGACTTAGTGAGCACCAAACGGAATATATAACGAGCTATCGTTTGTTTTCAAATGACTGCTATATAGGACAGCGTATTGCGTAGCGTTTTGCGATAAAAGAATTTTCTATAAATTCTAGAATGACCCTTTCATTACTATACCTACAAGTATTATATTTATAACTACATCTACGATTAATTCAAAAACAGAAAGATAATATTGTTAATTAATTCGTGATTTATTTTAGTTATTGTATACCTTAGTTGTATACAGATCGGAAAGAAAAAAAAACAATAATTTCAAGGATATAATTAGGAAATAAGTATTTAATGATAATTTAAAAAAATACGTGTGGCACTCGAGGACTGCCGCGGTAAGCTATTGCATAGCATCGCATCGCTGTGCTGGTTGGAGTGGGGGGGTGTTAGGTTTTTTCGTTACGGAATTTTTACATTCGGTTTCCGCGCTCAAGGCCCGCGATAGAAGCTAAGCAATAGCTTAAAATATAACACAAAATTGCAGATAGGTAATACCTATAAGTAAGTAACTATAAATGGGAAAGTAACTCTGTTTGTCTGTCTGTCTGTCGCTTCTTCAGCCAACTTTCGCAAGCTTCAACTTGGATTGCGAATTTAGACAAGTTAATATTCATATACATAATTGTATAAACCATTCAAAGTAGTCAGAAATAAACACTCAACACTAGCAACAAGCACAAGTGTCCAAAACTAAAAGCCAACTATCAAAAGTTATACACAGACAGACACATAAACAAAATGTGACAATCTGTCTTCCAGCTTAACGAACTACGAATATCTGGAGCACCTAAATGCTAATACTAAAGATAAACCAGACAAAGCCGGCGATGATAGCTAGTCTGTGATAGGGCTGTCTCTTCTTGGATTTCGTAGAAAACTTAACGTTGAGACAAAAAAGAGATTTATATAAGTAATTATTAGTTAGGTACTTTAAAATTTTAAATTTATTAATAGTTGTGTTTTGAAATTGTACAACTTTTTATCAAATAGATGCAGTACTTCAATGATTCTTCAATTTATCTGCGCATCTTATAACATTACCACTGCTCTTAAACTCATAACATATCATATCATAGAATCAAAAGTTCGAATATAATGATTGTGATGACCACAAGAACTTCACTATTCAAGCAATGTTGTCGTTCTAAAACATTTTAAAATTTTGACGTCTGGTAATTAAATATAGGTAGTTAGATAAGTACAATAAAAAAAAGACGGGTTGCACTGGGGGAGTGCCGGCAGAAGTGAAAACTTGATTATTAACGTTGAGCATGTTTGATATTTTGGAATGGTATCCGTCTTACGCTTTTTCGATCAGGTCACGTGTCTTGACGCGAGTTTAAGATTTTATACCCATTACAGAAAAAGTGCTCAACGCCGCTAAAGAAGTTTTCACTTCAAAAATACGCTTATTAGAAAATTCAGCAAATCTTGCTTAATTTACATCAACAATAGGTATATTAAAAGCCAAGACATATTATAAATAACTTAAAAGTATAATTTCAAAACCCTAACCATGACGTGGCTTGATTAAAGCGTAAAGATTAAATGGAGGTCGGGGCTTACTAAGATATAAATTACGTAAATAATAGAAATCAATACTAGAACTAGGAATTAGAATCTACCGCTTAATGTAACATTAATCAGGTTTATCATGAAATTTTGATGTTTTCCTATGAAAATCAATATGTAATCTGTGATAACGCGCTAAAAAATAAACCATAGATCTGTGTAGGTAACTGTGATTTTTAAAATCAAAACAAATTATTATGTATAAATTATACATTATCTAATTCTAATTAAAGTAATCTTAACAATTAAACATTATGTTCTGTTGTTTTCTTTAAATGTAAGGATTTCTTCAAGTCTTTCATACGTCCGCGTCGTAAAAATTCATTTCGCTTATGAATTTTAACACTAACTACAAGAAACTTCAACGCTTCCGAGCTGTAATATCCATTCAAAACTTAACTTAATTTAAAAGTATTACCCGTCATAACTAGCCATTAAAAAAAACATGGAACGCATCTTAACAAAAATGTGAAATAATGAAACATTATGTTTGCACCGTGTCCGCCATTTTGAATTCATCCCGCGCGAAATGGCCGACGGTGTTGTGATACGAGTATTGCCCTCCTTAATGTGACGATAAATGTCAAATTGCAATCGTTGCTTGCAAAAATAACGGTCTATACGTACGTGTTCGGAACGAGTAATTAGGTTTTATTTGGCTGCGTTATATTTTTTCTAACATAAATTGTTTCCGCAAACGGTTGTATACATCTATCAAGTATAGATATATGTTGACGTTTCTTCTGTTTTTCGGGGCTAAATTCGGAACTGAATTGAAATTTATTTTATGAAGGGATATAAGGAAGGAAGGAAAGTCTGTGGATGACTATAAAAAGCACCCTAAAACAATTAAATAGAGCCGGCCAAGTGCGAGTCGCAGTTTCACTTCGTCGTCAACCCAGTGTTGTAGCGATGTAATTTAAGGTTGAAAATTTTAGATATCAGAATTTTACCTAATGATAAAAGATTACATAATATATATTCTATGGATAATCTTAAATTTTGCAACGTCAGTTGGTAACTACATAATATATAATTTCAAAATATTGTTTAAGTTTTAAGCAGTTGCATAGCTTCTATCGCGGGCCTTGAGCGCGGGGACCGAATCCAGAAATTCCGTAACGAAAAAACCTCACGCTCCCCACTCCGATGGGCGCGGAGGTGTGGCTTGAAGGCATAGCATGCAGTAGCTTTACCGCGGCAGTCCCCGAGTGCCACACGTCTTTTTTATTATAATATTAAATTTTATGTAATTTTTTTGGTTTTTTAAGTAATTTTATTTCAGTCTCCATCGGGAATCAAACCGACTGCTTTCACACGGTAACCACTGTACTAAGGAGACTATCAATTTAATTAAAATGTTACTTAAAATAAACACAAATAAAAAGAAAAGAATTTAACCGCCAGCTTTTAAACTGCAATCAATCTCTCTTAAAGTATCAAGTTTAAAACCAAGTCGATATTACTGAAAGTCAATATCTTTATAAAAGTTTGTCTTCGAGAATTTTCTACAAACTTCAATGGTACGCGATTGCTATGTGTGATTTGCTTTCAATGAATGCAAAATGTATTAAATTTTATATGAGTTCAAATATAGTATAATAAATTAATATAATATTGAATCTACTCTAAAATGAGGTTGTGGTGTGTAGGTACCTACTACCTACCTAATGATTTTGAATTTATAAATTACTAGCTGTGCCCTGTGGTTTTACCTGCATTGCTCCGCTCCTGTTGGTCTTAGCGAGATGATATATAGCCTATAGCCTTCCTCGATAAATGGGCTATCGAACACCGAAAGAATTTTACAAATCTGATCAGTAGCTCTTAAGATTAGCGCGTTCAAACAAATAAACTCTTCAGCATTATAGTATTAGTATAGATTGAGATATTTTTACAATACGTTTGGAACAATAGGACGTCAAAACATTTTTAATAGCTGTTAAAAACTTAGTGTACCTAAACAGAAAGATTTTAATGTATTTCAAAATTCTACTTTACTAAGCACTAATCTATTAGATTATGGGATATGGATAAAATTTAACACAACGATTATTTATGTTTATTTATTTATTATACTTTATTGCATTAAAAATACATAAATACACATAACAAAGACAATACTACAGAAACAGCAAAGGGCGGCCTTATCGCTAGGTAGCGATATCTACCAGGCAACCCAATAATCAGAGGAAATTTAACAATATGATTATGTTTTATTCTACAATAATATATTCTAAACTAGTTTATATCTCAGTACCACACGAGTTTTTAATTCAGCAAGTCTAATTCTGACAAGTATCCTAGCTAAAATTAACTTGTCAATAATTAAGTGACGAAATAAAATTCTTCACCAAAATATAACGGCGACATCGACATCGACCACAAAAATCCATTCGTATCGATATGTAACTCGATAGTGTTGTATCTAGTCGATATGTAGTCGATTGGAAAGAATATCGTTCCTATATCTGTGTTGAAATAGATGCTTTACTTGCGGTCATCGCTAGTGATGGGACAATGGGATGATACATTTTTTATTCACGATAAAATAGCTCACGACCGAAAAATTGTCGGGTTATACAATATACATATTATAAAGTTGAGGAGGTTAGTTTAACGTTGATAACGCCAGAAAGTTTGACTTTGATTCAAAACAAGTGGAAAACCAAACTTGATGTATAGACGCAGTTATGAAGTAGTAATTAAAGAACTTTGTGTGTCATTTATGATGGTACAATTTTTTATTAGTACCGATTTAAATACATAAAAGATAATTATATTAAATACAGAATTATCTAATTTCTATTTATTAAAGTTATAAGTAAGACAAATAAAATTCACTAACTATAAGAAGCTGAAAAACGTAGATATGTTTAAATTTTATTCATTCGTCCGCTATAGATAACGCAAAATATTAATCGATCGATGATTTTTCTATGTCATTTATCGATATCGATATGAACATCACTAGTCGTTACATAGATCCCTCACCCAACCACTTTAGCATTTGAATACACAGTGGTGTTCATATCCTTTTATAAATGGTAAATATCTATCTCTTTTACAGTTTTCTCTATAACATAATCATCACTACATAGTATAAAACAAAGTCGCATTCTCTGTCCCTATTTCCCTATGTCCCTATGTCCCTTTGTACGCTTAAATCTTTGAAACTACGCAACGGATTTTGATGCGGTTTTAATAGATAGAGTGATTCAAGAGGAAGGTTTATATGTATAATAACATCCATTAAATAGTGGAGAAGTACTGTTATTTTTGAGGTTTCTAATGTGATGTCGTAAATAATTACATTTTATCCGCTTACATTGCAAACGCAGGCTGAACCCTACGAGTTTTATCAAAATAATGTACTAAGTATTGTACACATTAAAAAGGTCTACAGAAAAGTCCGCGATGGCATATGTCTATCTCTTAAGGATAACCCACAATAACTTTTTTTTGTCATTTACTTTTTACGACAAATAATGGCTAATTTTCGAAGCGATTTTAACCAATACAGCATTAATCCTTAACCAATTAAATACCTTGAATACATTGTTCATTTAATATAGATCTATATGGCCCTTTACACCGTATGATTTAAGTGAATATTTTCGAATATATTACAGATTTAAAAATTGCGGGGCGTACCGTTTGCGGCGGTACCGGCCGGCCGGGCCGCTATGTTTTTATATACAACGTTAAAAGTTTTTCTGTAGTGTATTTAGTATCAGCATTGCACCCGTGCGAAGCCGGGGCGGGTCGCTAGTCTATACATAAACAGTAAACACGTATGTCGTATATACCCAAATTTAACGGCGACGAGTTATAATTACGGTCCCAAAAAAGTTCACGCGATATTACCCTGTAGTTATATGAGTATAAAGGTCAGGATTGCATGGATTGTTTTCGGTTATTTTCATACGCGTTGTGGAGGCTGTATTGGGCTATTATAGTCGGATCTCGTATCTATTTCCGATTGAACGTATTTCTCTATGTGACTGTCGCGTTTATTGTTTAGAAAGTTTATGGTAACATTTTAAAATGTTTTTGTTTGTGTGGTTGATAAGGCATTGAGGCTGTTTGATTTATTAGGATAATATCGGTAGTAAAAACGTAGTATCGATGAAAAAAAAGTCTTTGAAAGCATAATTAAAAAATCTAATTACAATAGTAATACATAATATATAAAAAAAATAAAATCTGTTATTTTAATAAAAAGAAGTAATATAGATGAGAGAGAATAACTATAATTTGAAATGAAGTATATTTAGTAGATACCTATATCTCTACAATTAAATGGAAGCTGTTTTATTGTCTTATTGAGACGTTACTTTTTGTGGTTAAGTTAAATAGACATAGAAATTATTAATTAATAGAAAAATAAATTGAAGATATAGTTTCAATAAATTAAAAATCAAAAGCTCGCAACGAAACTTGCGGAGAAATATCTAGTTGATAGTATTAATAGGACGGTACCTAGTAATTTATACCTATAGAAAATGTATATTATAGAAATATATATATAAAAATGCACACTAAAAAGTCGCGGGCGAAGAGCTAGTTAATAAAAGTACAATCTTTATTTAAATGCTTAAAATGCCCTTTTAAGCTTATTTTAGAGAAAACATATTTTTAATCATCAATGTGACTTTTGGCTTCTATTTATAGTACCTATTTCCTAGAACTTTGTATAATCTTTATTTATCTAAAAGCTTCCTTTTCGATTTATGAGATAAACAAAATATCTTTTAAGGCTGAATAAAACACTTAAAAAAATTAAGCTTAATGTACAATAATCCTAAATTAATTAATGGCCTACGACTTTTAAAACATAAAATAGAGCGTCTTTAAAAACCCAGTAAACCACTTTAAAAATTCTAAAATAATTTTAATATTTAAAATAAATATTACTCATAAGATGATACCCTATTAAATGCCTTTATTAACAGGAATCAATTCGTGGTTATAAAGAGGCTGCCATTGCGCTGTCAAAAACCAGTCCTAGTAGCCAAAGATATTAAATATTACACGTCATATTTTATCTATACAAATCTAGACAAACTTTCGCGGGAAACCAATAAGCATTCTAATCTCAACCTTATTCCATTGTATTAAGGTTCGATATATTTGTTATTGACTACAAATTTAAGATGGTATCTCCTTTGTTTTCGGGAACACGGCTAAGATATAGAACTTTTTGTGTCAATTATTAGCCTCATTAATGATTAGATTAATGATATCGGAGAGTCTTTGAAATTCTATAAAATGCTTTCAAATGTGTTTTGAGATGTTATTAAATTGTAAATAGGAGGGATTAATCGTAATAATTAAAAGTAATGGACGAAACGCGTCATTATTATTCTTTATAAGGCTTTGATAAGATTGATGGAATTTTTATTAATTATTTTGGGTCATGGAGAATTTAATTATGTGATGTAATGGCTTGGACGATGTTGTTTCTTTGTTAGTGATGTAAAATAAATGGAAGCAATTTTAATCAAGACAATATAAGGTAAAATAAGTTAAGCTTTATTAACATAACTATTAAGCACTAGCGGTCCGCCCCGGCTTCGCCCGTGGTACATATTTACGTTTTCTCTACATAAAAACCATCCTCGTACTTCAAGGAATATAATAAAAAAAGAATTATCGAAATCGGTTCAGCCGTTCTCGAGTTATGCGCTTACCAACACATTTTGCGATTCATTTTTATATATATGAGACTAGCTTACCACCCGCGGCTTCGCCCGCGTTGTCTAAAACCTTATAATTAATTATATACTAAAACCTTCCTCTTAAATCACTCTATCTATTAAAAAAACCACATCAAAATCCGTTGCGTAGAAGATTAAGGCCCTGCGCAGACGGCACACTTTTTGTGCGATCGAGTCTGCGGCGCACAAAAAGTCTGCATGGCGCGCAAAAAGTCGGTCGCGGATTTTTCACAGACTCAACGCACACGACGCACATCTTCGATCATTTTGTCGGCAGAGCTGTAGGGACGTAGACGCTATGGAAATCGTGTAAAGTGTGCGCCGTCTGCGTTAGCGCGCGTTGAAAAAGCAAACGTTCAATTCTTTTCACACACTTTTGTGCGGAGCGGCGCGGTGCGGTCTGCCCGAATTACACGGATTTTTTGTGCGCCGGACTTTTTGCGCGTCGTGTGCGTTACTGCATATAATTTCATAGGTTCTATTTTCACAGACTAAAAAGTGCGTCACGGATAGTCTGTCGTCTGCGCCTGGCCTTAAGCATACAAAGGGACATAGGGACAGAGAAAGCGACTTTGTTTTATACTATGTAGTGATAACTATATTATCGTAAGGTATCGATAACTAGAGTTATACCTACACATTACAGTAAAGTAGGTAGTGATTTCCTCGTAATATGAATAATAGAGGCTGCGCTAGCTACTTTTTATTATTCTGTGCTGATGCTAAGTTTAAATGTAGTTAGATACAGTTGTATTTCTATAATCTATACTAATATTATAAAGCTGAAGAGTTTGTTTGTTTGCTTGAACGTGATAATCTCAGGAACCATTGTCCGATTTGAAAAATTATAACATTGTTTGATAGCCTTTTTATCGAGGAATGCCTTATAGGATGTCATTACACTTAGACCAATAGGAGCGAATCAATGCGGGTGAAACCGTGGGGCACAGCTAGTTGTTGATATATTGCTTTTATTTGTTTTAATTAATCCAAAAGTAACACCAACGCTTTTAAAAATGGCGTCATCCCATTCTTTATTTAGCATAGCATTATTCTTAAGAAATTTTATCACTCACATCAGCGGAATGAAAAATTCCGAGCCAATAAGTTCACAATGAAATTTCTCATAACGCGATGGGTTTTATACGCGAAATGCGGAACCCTAAAAGTGCGGAAATTGTAGTGAAACCGTAAAAGAGATCATAAAAGCAGGTCATCTGTTGAAGTGAAATATGAGGGAAATTCGTGTGCAGCTTATAGAGTACACTTTTCGTTATTAAATTCTCCGGTTTGTTCACATTTTATTAAGAATTCGCGTACGTTTGTGTGTTTTAAGTGTTAAGTGATTGTGAACCTTAAAGGTGTACGGAATAAGATATACGCGCTTTTCCCAGATTGACCCTGAAATAAAAAAAATAATGCTTAAACTCAATTTATTGTATTGTTATCTATCCTTGATAGGTTAAAGGACATAGTATATTCAACCTGTCTATTTAAAGTACATAATTGAAAATCGAGTCTAAAGGAGCCTGTTACTTAAAAAAAAACATACAAGTGAAGCTATTTTAATTTTTTAAGTAGGTATGGACCTGCGCCTAACTTCAGCTCGGCAAAAAGATTATTAAACTCTTGTGAAATAATTCTATTTTATACTAGCGGTCCGCCCCGGCTTCGCCCGTGGTACATATTTACGTTTTCTCTACATAAGAACCATCCTCGTACTTCAAGGAATATAATAAAAAAAGAATTATCGAAATCGGTTCAGCCGTTCTCGAGTTATGCGCTTTCCAACACATTTTGCGATTCATTTTCATATATAAGATGTCAAATAAATAACATTTAAGTATTAAATTTTAACGTAATTACAAAAATTCCTTGAATACCTAATTTTTAATTATGCTGATGTAAATAAACATGCATTAAATAATTCGAAAAAGGATGAAATTGGATTCGATGCTTATAGTATTCATTAATTATATCAGGTTATTCCTGGAAATCAGGAAACATTTCTGTAAGCTTCATTCACTTTTAAATAAAATATATTTCAAACTGTTATTTAAATTACAGGTAAGTCCAAATATCAAGTAATTCATCAAACAATTCATAGTGGGCAGCGTTGGCCCAACAAATGATTGTCGATGTTTGCCGACATTACGGCGATTTTGACTCAAAATCTTCTCGATTTTCATAATTGTATATAATAATATAATTGTTATATAATATCTATACCTAATAACTTTAAAAAAGGTATATTGTTTTTTGAACCAGAAAAAAATAAATAAAGATATCATCGCTTTCATATTATTATATGATCGTTTCCTATTGTACAAATATAGCACGTCCAAATTCTCTTTTGTCGACTCGAAATCCGTGCCAAATCAATACATCAGACACCTGCTACTAGAAGTTTAAATATTATAGATACGATTATTTGATACTAGCTGTGCTCCGCGGTTTTACCCGCAGTGCTCCGCTCCTGTTGATATAAGCTTGCTGATATATAGCCTATTGCTTTTCTTGATAAATGGGCTAGATAACACAGAAATAATTTTTCAAATCGGACCAGTAGTTTCTGAGATTACCGCGTTTAAACAAACAAACTCTTCATCCTTATAATATGTACCTATTAGTATGGATAAACTATCCCTGAAAGCCTATTAATATTCTGATTGACAATAATAAGTATCCTATCTTGAGTAACAAAAACTTAAAATAAGGATAAATTAAACGGTTTTAAAACCGTCAAATATGTAAAACATAATACCTATACAAAAGGAATTTCAGAACTATATCTACCTAAGGTATACTTACAAATTGTATCAATTAAATAATTTATCAAACTAACAATGTATAATTATAAAAAATCTCCCATGCCATATATTCTGGTATATAAATATAATATGACGTGACATAATATAAGGTTGTAGGTATATTTGTTGGTTGATTGTGGAGTTCTGAACCGAATTCGATGCAAGCTTCCGTTTCTGTTTTTGTTTCAAAGTATGGAGGTGGCTTTTTATTTTATTTTAATAAGTAAGATTCTGATAGTACTATATTATTATGATTTCTTTTATTGGATACGGGAGAACCTAATTATGAACTATTTACATAGGTATTTGGTATATAGCAATAAAAAAATAGAATTTCATGCGTCGTTTTGTATTAACTATTAAGTATCTGTCAAGTCAACGATCACTCTGTCGACCTAATAATCATGTTGATCAATTAAAATGCTTACTTAGTCATTCTAATAATATTCATTCTTTCATTTATTATTCATTGTAATAGTAAAATTTTCATCTTCATTTTTACACATATCTATAGACTAATACATTTACTTCTATTTTAAACAATTTAAATAAAAAGTATTTATTTACTTTTCACATTATACAAACTTAATATTTTATCAACATAAAAAGTAAATAGGAACATTATGTACACAATGTTGTGTAGATAAATTGATAATAAATTCAATCAATTATCCTCATTGATCACAAACAACAAGAAAATATCAAAAAACAATAAAAAACAAAGCCCCTTCCATACTAACCGAACGAAAATAACCAGCGGCGATACAAAAGACGCCGGTATCTCAGCATATTTATTATTACTAGTTATCTTAATAATATACACAATCTGTACTCGATGTTATTAAAGGTATGTAACTCGTAATGAAGCGAATACGGTACAGTAGGTTATGTTTAAAGTAAAAGGGTTTTATTAAACGGTTAAGATCGACTCTTATTTTCTAAGTTTATGATATGTCTTTATAGATTTTTATTGAACTATGATAATTAGAAGATATTGTACTTTTGTTATTGGACAATATGTAATGGGGCCTGTGTCCCTATTTCCTGTCATAGAAACAAATATGTATGAGCTGATGATGATGATGACAAGTCACAAGATGCAAGATTAGTCATTAGATGACCTTTGATCCCATCACCACTTTCACATGCATGCATCAATTATAACAATATAATCCAGTTGGGATCTTATAGTATTTAGGAGTATGCTGTAAGTTCCGCCAGGACTGGAACATGCTTCCTAAATCTGTGTTCCCGCTGAGTACAATATGGAGGTCTTCAAGGGCCATAACTATTGTATCGAAAAAGTGTGTGAAAAAAGTACCTTTAACATAACACAAATAAAAGTGGGTCGACAAAATATATAGAGCGGTATGAATTTACATATAGTTGAAGGTACAAAGTATGACAGCTCCACGGTTTTATATTCCGGTTATTGGCAGAACAATGGAGCAATATTGACAACTTTGTGGATTCAAGTGTTTACACTAATAACAGGATAAGATAAAGGGCTAATAATATGTTCGTGCTTTCGTTCGTTCGTTCGTCGTTTCGTAATTACTCTAGGAATTAAACAATAAACAATACATAGTATAATTGTGAAAAAAGCGTGGGGTGCCATGTCTCTTGTAAAGCGCCTCACGCTTTTTTCACAATCATATTATAGTTATTCATAGTATTGGTTATTGTTTAATTCCTATAGCAATCATTATATTTTTTACTTTTTAGTGATATCTATCTTGAAAGCTTGTTTTTTAGTTTTTGAAACTATATTTATCCATACTAATATTATAAATGCGAAAGTAACTCTGTCTGTCTGTCTGTTACTCAATCACGCCTAAACTACTGAACCAATTTGCATGAAATTTGGTATGGAGATATTTTGATACCCGAGAAAGGACATAGGCTACCTTTTATTGCGAAATATGTACCACGGGCGAAGCCGGGGCGGACCTCTAGTATAAAATATGTAACAGCGGAAGCGTAAAAACAAAATTAAAATCGATGCATCCGTCTAGTCGTCTACACAGTACACACACAACTTACAAAGATTCCCGCTTAAATTCTTCCACAGATTAAAAATCTCAATAGCAATAATTTGTGTACAACACACTACAATGACATATGAATAAAACATGTTTAACACGATCTTGTTTATTTGCTATATGGAAGCAGAGTTACCATTGCAGTATTATTCCCAGCATGGGAAAGTGATGACGCTAGACGACCTATATAGCTCTGTCTCTTTTCCGCACTGGGAATAATATTGCTAAGATATGGTACGAGGGCAGAAGGTAAATAATTATTTGGTACACGAATCACGTATCTAAGGGTACAACAATACTCCCTAACATATTTTAAGGTTATTAGGCGGGGCGAGGAAGGAGATAGAAATTATTTCGGCCGTTTTCTTTATAAGGATACAATTTGAGTTTCCTTGCCAGATGGAATTTTGTACAATGGATAGTAAGAAATATATTTTTGCAGTAAATGTTATTTTGAAAGTATAGGTATCGTCTTATCTACATACGGAAGTAGTAATTACTGCTATGGACTCTAGTTATTGGTCTATATTTCAAACTGTAACAAACAGCAACAGATATACTATTCCTTCTTAATCTTTTAGAGTATAATAAATCAAATAATTAATGTTTAATTCTCTTTTTGAATAGATATTAGATAATTAATTATTCAAATTTATTAAAGATAAGACGTCAAAACTATTACCTGTTGATATTTTTGAATTGGCCAAAATTCTCAGTACCTATTCGCTTAAGGGCTGATTTTTCAATCCTTGGTTAAAACTTATTCATCAAATAACGTAATACTATAAACTACCATTTCAAAAATGTATTCTAATAATTGTCCAATGTCCGTATTTGACAGTTTACAGGTGACATTTTAAAATGTTCGTGTAATACTTTATTGGACGGATAAATTTTAACCATGGATTGAAAAATCGGCCCTAAATTAATTATAAATAATACTACATTATTAATTAACAAGAATTTTGAATTGTAAAGCCCTAATATTAATTTATTAATCTAATTTAAAGTTTCTTATCAAAACGCTACAACCTTCTAAGGTCGATACATAAGGTTAACGACCTTGGCATCCCGGTAAACATTTGACTATGTTGTTTATCCCGGATGTCAACGTTATGTTAACAAGTTTTTTTAATCATTATAGAGTGTTTAATTAAAAAATACCTTCTGTTTAGTTTTTGGGTGCTCATGCTGTGTTTATGTTGTTTTTATGATGATTTTGGAGCAACTTCGTTAATTATTAATTTGCATGCAAGACGATCTATTGATTTGTCATAATATTTTGAAGTACATAGAGTACTTGTATAAAAAATAGCTTGAAATATATTTTATCTAATAATTTAAACCAAGACGTAACCTGAAGTAATTTACAGTAATATACACTTATATTTTGCTATTTTTATTTCTAGAAGTATTTTATAAATGTTTCAATTTATACAACTTTTTTTAAATAAGCTAAACGATTATAATATTTAACTAGCTGTGCCACTTTTATCCGCATTGCTCCGCTCCTGTTGGATTTAGCGCGATGATAGCCTTCCTCGATAAATGGGCTATCTAACACCGAAATAATTTTCAAATCGGATCAGTAGTTCCTGAGATTAGCGCGTTCAAACAAACAAACAAACTCTTCAGCTTTATAGGACAAGTATAGTTCAAAGTTGTTGTTTTAAAGACACCTCATTTGCCTAAAAAGTATAGGAAGTATATAATTATTGATAGTTTTAAGGTGGTCCATGGTCATTAAGAGATGGGTAAAAGGTAATTAAGGGAAAGGTTGAACAGACAATAAAGGAAATGCTCTTGTTAGATGCACATTAGTAAGTTAATAGTATAGGATTTCGGGTGTGAAAGTATGGGATGTAGCGATTTTATATACTAGCGATCCACCCGGGCTTCACCCGTGGTACATGTTTATGTTTTCTGTCAATTAGAAACATCCTCGTACTTCAAGGAATATTATACAAAAAAACCAATAAAGAAATCGGTTCAGCCGTTCTCAAGTTTTACGCTTACCAACACATTTAGCGATTTATTTTTTGTTATATAGATTAGCTTTTCGCCCTCGGCTTCGCAAGCTGTGTCCAAAACTTAAAAAATTATATATCTACTAAAGCCTTCCTCAAAAATTAATCTATCAATTAAAACAAACAGCATCAGAATCCGTTGCGTACCTAGTTTTAAAGATTTATGCAAACATAATAAGGACATCGGGACAGAGAAAGCGACTTTGATATTTTATACTATGTACTGACTTGCTGTGTCGTGCGGACTATCTGCAGATGAACCTGCAGAATAAGTATTCTTATTTTATGTGCTACTAGCTTTCCGCCCGGCTTCGCCCGCTTTGTCTAAAACCTAATAAATTATATACTAAAACCTTTATCTTGAATCACTCTATCTATTACAAAAAACCGCATCAAAATCCGTTGCGTAGTTTTAAAGATTTAAGCATACATAGGGACAGAAAAAGCGACTTTGTTTTATACTATGTAGTGATTCGGATGTACATTGTACAACCTATATTACTGTAAAGTTTTTCGTGAAAGAGTATTTATTATAAATGTAGATTACATAATATTTACTTAGTACTAAAATGAATAATAAAATACAATAATAAAAAAAAAAACATCAAAATTGTCCGCTCATCACCATAACACAACCCTTAAGTACCAAATTACTTTCTGTATAAATAATTAGATTTTAAAGTTGTTGTTTATTTTATTTAAACGTTATATTAGTATAATTACTTTTTAAATTGTTACAATATGATATTAAAAGAGATGAAAAATTTCTAGTAAAATGCTTTGTGTTGAATTTGGTAGGATACAATTTTTGTTACACTGACTGGGAAAATTTGCTTAATAAATCTGGCTTTCTATCTTACACGTTTTGATATTTGATAAAGCGATTTTTTGCAAATGAATAATAATGATTGAGTTATGTGTAAATTTCGCCCTTATTCTAACTCTATCCTACTCTACTACTATAAATATTATGCATTTTACATAATTTGTTTATTTATTTATGTTATATAAAAGAAACAACAACAATTTAACATACATTTCAACTTTCAAATCAGCACTCCCACTAGAGGGAAACAGACCTATCTTTTTTAAATCATTACCACAGATTAAATAGGCCATAACCCAAACAGATGTCACATCAAACTTTCCTGACCTTTACAGATAAAATAGCGAGCTAAAACCTCTCATAAAACACGTACAAAATGTCAGGAATATTATTACCGTAACTCCATTTTAATTGCCATACCTAAATAAGATTATAAAGTGCTCTTTGTCGTTTGTTAATCACTGTTGTTGAGTTGTTTTTTTAATCTAACCCAAATGTTTGCAGCGGTCGCTTTGGGTTTATGTTATCTGTGACAAAATATTGGGTTACATTTTTGCTAATTTAGGCCTGTTTTTACACGCTTTATACAAGGTGGGCCAAAAGAAATCACCCTATTGGAAGATGCTCTCATTTTTGCAAATGGCCGCAAATGTCAAATCTGTTTTGACATTTGTGTACTAGACAGATGTAGAATACAAGTGAACAAGCCATGGAGTGATACAGTCCCCAAGAACGCGGAATAATCGTGTCTATTTTTTTTGCATAACAATTCGTCGCCGATTCTCCGGCCGTCCGACACCGACTGCGCAAACACTGCGCCATTTGGCCACCAAACTTGCAGAGTATGGGACCACACGAGATGTTGCCAAGAGTGGCCAGCCCCGGAGCGCCCGTTCTGCCGAGAATATCACCGCTGTTGCCGAGAATGTCGAGCAGTCGCCGGAAACATGCTACGGGCACGGTGCACGCTATAGGGCCATGTTGACTGAGTTTTTTTCTGCCGCAATTGGTCGAATTAGGACTGGAGAATATGTGGTTCCAACAGAACGGAGCAACGGCACACACTGCGCGAGCTACAACCGATATTCTGAGGGCGGCTTTCCCGGGTCGCCTCATCTCTCGTTTTGGCGATTTGCACTGGCCCGCAAGATCGCCCGATTTAACCGTTCCAGACTTTTTTTGTGGGGTTTTTTGAAGTCCCGTGTTTACTTGAACAAGGCTGAGACCTTGGAAGCCCTCAAGGACAACATTAGATACGAGTGCGAGAATTTGTCGCCCGAAGTTCTCGCTGAAGTGACGAGAAATGCCATAAAACGAGCCCGTATGGCAATCAATTGTGACGGCGCCCATTTGGCTGATATCATCTTCTCGACTTAACCAATAAAATTTTAAAGGTTCAAATAAACATAATCAAAAAACAGAATCGAAGTTTTTCATTTAGAAAAAAAATGAGAGCCAAACAACATCGGATGACTTCTTTTGGTCCACCTTGTATTAGCTTCACCTGTTTGTTTGTAACCGACTTCTTTGGGCGCGATTTTGACCCACTTTAAACGGCCAGATTTCGTTCAAACTTTGTAGATTTATTGAGGACCGATGACAATACACTAATTTGATAAAATAAATAATAGTTAAAAAACTATAAAAAACACGCTTTTTATAGAAAACCGACCTAAAAGCGTGTTTTTTAGTTTTTTTAAACTATTATTATTATTTGTTTCATATTAAAACGCTTTTTTTGTATACGTATATTTGTAACTGGTGGTTATATACCATTTAGAAGAAAGTTTTTGATAGCAGAGATATTATGTTAAAATTAAAAAAAATAAAGTAACTAAATTTGGATGTTTTCTGATCGTTTATATAAGAAATTGATTAATCAAAATAATATTCCACAGCATTACATAGGTATAAATACATTTAAGCCTAACCTATTTTGTAAAAAATGTGAAAGTATCCAAGGAACCCTAAAAATTAACTATATTACTATATTTATCAAGTAACAAATTTTGATACGGTAAACGCATAATACAAATAAGGAAGTACGCGTTGGACGGTTAATTTAAACTTGGACATGTAGATGATAAAAAATAATTATTACATGACATTTAATAGCTGTATGGGGACTCATCACATCTATTTGGCATCAGCTTTTTGCCCCGGATTCGCTTGGGTAGATTTTCTAAATAATGATTATTTACCTGATCAAAGTAAAGATTAATTGAGAGAAAAGAAAAATCATTAGAATCCGTTCAGCCGTTTTTGAGTTATAATTTGAGCATTTAAAACGACCCAATAAAATGAATATTTCATTTTGTTAACGAAGTGTTTCTTTTTAAATATATAATTTACAAAAATTGTTAATAAATACTTACATTTTTCGTAACATTACTAAGAAACAAACTAAAGTACGATGAACTATCTTGAAAACTAAACGATCGTACAATTCTAATATTCAATTAACAGGCTTAACACGTTCGCTGCGAAACAGGGCTTGAAACACCCTGTCCGTGTCTCGTCGTTATAGCGGTAGGAAAAAACTTAAACTTCTCTGTCGTGCGGGAGGCATAACTTCCATCTGGTTCAGTGTAGGAAAGTGATATCTATATATCTGAGATGTGCTATTGATTCCTAGTTCAATGGTATACCGACCTTAATACCGGGTTTCTTAGACCTCGTGCCGCACTGAACAAATAAAAATTCTAACACAGTGCGGAACGAGGTTGCGAACACCTCGTACCATCGCGCACCTCGTACCGCACCTTAAGCTAGCTTCACGCGGTTAGTGTTGTGCAACGCATTCGAGACTATTTGTGGAACAACTTATTGAAGCTTTTACAAAGAAGGACCTGAATGTGGATACAGGTAATTTTCAAACATCCTAACTACTCGTTATAATAAATATCGTTAATAGAAAGGTGAATGTGACATGTTGAGTAACTTTCTTCAAATAGGTTGATAATCATGATTACTATTAGTGTGTTTGTTCATTGAATCAACTAGCGGCAAATCCAAAACACCCGGCAATTGGTGTATGGCTCATAAAAATTTAACTCTTGCCTAAGTCAACAAGCCAACAAACAAGGCACATCATCTCTTAAAGGGATCAAAGAAGAGGAGATGTGTAGGATGTTACGAAAAACTCCGCACCTTCTTAACAAGTCGTGAGGCCGACAAAAAAGTAAAGGAAATTCTCACAGAATGCACTGGTTGCAAACAATATTCTGGTTTGGCCTGTTTTAATAAAAAAACATCCATAAGTTTGATAAATAAATACAATTAAATAAAATCGATATTTCTTTTCCCATCACTAAATTATATGAAAAACTGCTATTGTTCAGTGCGGTATGGGGTACATCAGACCCCACATTTTATTTTAATCATAGAATCTAAACTAACTAATCTAACCACGGGCGGCGGTAGATTTAGGTTAATGAACTCATTGTTAATAATAATCACGACAAAAGCCGCACACTTTGTCTTATTTGGCGCCAAAAAAAGGATTTTGGTCTCCTACGGGCGGTGGGGTTTAATATGCCTCGTGCCGCCACAATCTCTGGTATAGGACAAGGTTTAAAACGACCCGTAACGCAGTAATGGAAAGTACAGATATATCTGTGCCGCAGCGAACGTGTTAACAATTAATTCATAAATTATGTTATCAGATAATATTATTCGATCGTGACTAGCCTTAAATGCCATAGCAAATATATTTGACAGTGTATTTTATCTTTCAAATCTATGAAATTATTTATTAATCACTCTTGAAAGGCCAATGATATTTTTCGATGAGTTATGTGAGTACAAGAGTATTTAGATTAATTTTATAATTGAGTGGGTAATGGAAAATAAATCACTTAATTTTTGGTTCACTGCATATTTCCAAAACTAAATAAATTTTTACCTGCAATACTTTTTTTGTTATTATATTTTGCCTGATACTTCGCCTATTAATTAATTATATTTTCTGTCTTCCATCTCTATTTTCACACAATAACACATCCATTCAACATATTTAATATTTACAAAGAGATCGTACGATTAAAACACTAAAAATCGTATGCTTAATTCCAGCGTACGAACACAAGCGTACGGATGTATGTAGTCCCCGTGACATGTAGACATGTAACCTGTTACTGTGTCGATCTAAGAGCCTAATACTCGTTAACGGTCCATACTGTGATACCATCGGACCATTGTTTGCGAAGAATGGATGTGATATTAGTTAGTGCAGTTTTGGTGGTTAATATTTCGTGCTGTACTTCGAGAACATGATTGTATTGAATTTATTTACATTATTAAGCATTTTAAAGGTTTTTGCATGATTTGTCTATGTAGAAAAAATATTTCTATAGGTACTTGGAACTGCTTTACATTTATTGAAAAATATGTATAATATTTAATTTTTTCTCATATTCTTGTATTAAATTTAATATATAGGGTAGGTAGTTGTAGTTAATAGCCTTTCTACATTCTATTATCGAGTATTTTTTACGAACGATTATACAAAAACACAATATTTTATTGTTTTTATTGTCAATCCTTCTGCAAATTAGATTACTACACCATGTTCTACATATCACTCCTCCACAAACATAATTAAACTCCAAAGTCCAAACCACTTCCATACAAATACAATTTCTAAAAAATAAAATGCCGCATCCAAATTTACCTAATCCTACAATATGTTCAGCTAATAGACAACGTCCCAGTGGTGTGAGTTTGACAAATTATCCGTTTTACTTTGTTGTAACTATTGTTATGGACAAATGTACGGGAATCTCTTTGCTAATTATATGCGAGATTAACAAGAGTTTTATAATTGTAGCACTTTATAATATGGAGGTTGTTTTTTGTTTGTATTTGGAATTTTGAAAATACAATTGTTTCTTGAATACAATATGAGTAGACGTAGAAAACATAAAACACTGCTAAAAATAATTCCTTTGTAAATAAAACTCAAAGCTCTACTTAGTTCTATTTTCACATAAGTACTCATATTCACTTGTTAATATAATTATTTTAAAAAGCGGATGATTCAGTCTTCGTTATATACGTTTATAAGTGTAATAAAATTATTTTATATGATAAGTTATCGATATCTGCTTAGAAAATAGTATTTTCTTCGTTACTTTATAACGGCTGGACTGATTTTGATAGATTTTGTTATAATTATAATAACATTACTTTATCATGTAACATTTTTTCCCATTTTTTGAATCCATGCCAATCCGAGGCAAATTGAATAGACTTTTATAAACTAAACCAATATTAATATAGAAAACAATTATTTAAAAATCCAGTCCCCAATGCAAGATTGTGCAAAAAAAAACATAAAAAATCCTACCCAAGAGTTTTCATAAAACTAGCTTTTATAAGTGTAACGCAGTTAGGGTTTATTGCATTTATTAAAATATGCAGTTGACAATTTCGTCCATCCATTGTATTATTTTTAAAAGTTTTGTATAAAATATTTTTGGTGTATTGGCTCTATGAAGAGATGATAAATAAATTTGTTTTTTCAGAAATTTTAATGCTTTGTATGAAAATATTTTATGTAGGTACCTAATAAAAATTGATAATCTGTACGTGCTTTTGGATTTCTGAATAATTACTTTTAGAACAATAAGTAATTATTTGGCAGTAATATACATTTTTAATTTGCAAGTATTCAAGTCAATTACCAAAAATATTGACTTAAAAATGTTTAACAGTTAAAAAAGCTGCATAGTTGTATGTTACATTATTATATTTTCTATCTTTACCTATATTTTTTCTTCTCTTTATATATGAGTGAATGAATAATAAGTCTTATACACAGACAGATATTCAAACCATACACTTACCTGCCACGTTCCACGTATCTCTATGAAACATACATTCGACAATTAATCTGCATTATAATACAACAACGATACCTTTTTGCACGCCTCATAAGCGAAGCGTTGAGGTGGTACTACTGTCACTTCGCGCAAAACATCTGATTTTTCAAACTTAAAATGTCTTTATGTATCATACATTGCACTTGTAAGATAATACATACACACACATATTAAGAAAAAACACTATTTTTAACGTTCATGATATTTTTGATGTCATTTTTGTTATTTAAACTAGTTAAAAAAGAGTTTAAAAAAGTTCTGTCTTGGACGTCCGTGTGTCTGTATGTGCGGATCCTTTTTCTTGTTAACACGATAGCGACCAAAATACTTTACTAATCGAGTCTTTTTTTTTCTCTTACGCTTGAGTATGCTCAGGAATAGAACCCTTTCATTTTTCAGGGTCTGATTCGATGTGGTTTAATTGTTATTAAATAAACAAAAATAATAATTAAAAATATTTATTAAAAAAAAATTATGAGGCGTGCACTTTTGGATTTTCCAAATTATTTTTTACTCTAGATAGGGAAGCGCTTGACCACAATCTCGCCTGATGGAAAGCTAAGATGCGGTCTAAGATGGTACGCGCTTCCCTAGTAGGTACCGGTTCACTCATCGCTTGAAGACCCCCATATTGTACCCCTATATTATCACCGCGATATTATGTTTAGGGAACACTCTAAAACTCATACGATATAATAATATAGACGAGCTTTATTTCGCGGTTTCGCCCGCTTGTCTGAAACCTAATAAATTATATGCTAAAAAACTTGAATCACTCTATATATAAAAAAAACTGCATCAAAATCCGTTGCGTAGTTTTAAAGATTTAAGCATACATAGGGACATATAAACATAAGGGAATAGGGAGAGAGGAAGCGACTTTGTTTTATACTATGTAGTGATACACAAAAACGGTTTAAACCAAATACCGAAAAATGAACAGGAAACGTCAAATTGTAATCTAATAAGCGATTTTATTCACTTATCTACACCCACTACAGAAATTATCACTTCTGCTTTCTAGCGGTGATAAACAGAGATATAGAAAGATATAATTTACAAGATGTGTATCGGAGATCACGATTTTATTAACTGTATCGTAGATATGTATGTAATCTTTTCATCGAAGTTATTGTGTCTATTCTGTATAGAGCTTTTATAACTAAACTAACTTAAGCCTGCAGTTTTGACCGTTGCCATTATTTATAAAAATCGATTGAAACATTCGTTTATATGACCTACTCTAATATTATAAAGAGGAAAGACTTGCTTGTTTGTTTGTTTGAATTTAATAGGGTCCGAAACTACTTCACCGATTTAAAATGAGTTGAATATTTTTCCATTAGAATCCTACAATATCCCTAAGACGATGGGCTATATTTTATGATGTTGCTATTACGGGTCAACCCAGGCGGAGCCGGGATGAACGGATAGTAAAGAAATATTACTAGCAAATAATTCACACTATAAGTTTTAGCACAGAATATATTATAATAGTACTACATTTTAGTACAACTTTCTTGTCTCTAAAAATGCAAATTTAGGAACAGATTTCCTTAAAAATCTCACGAATAACGTTCACTCTTTTGCTCTAGTATTTTATTACGTACAATTATTATCAAACAAAAAGCGATTCTCAAAGGAATATAATGTTACTTGATCGACAGTTAGAACACGTGGGAGGAACGGTAAAACAATGCAAGGTTAGAGGTAACTGCATACAAAACATAACTTTGTAGTAAGAATAATGGAGTTGGTAATAAACGATTTGTTTTTAAGTTAATTTCTGTGTGAATTTAGTATGCTTAATTTATATAAGTAGTTTAGTATGCTTAATAATATGTATTTGCTTATATAATAAATATAATATTATAAAGAGGAAAGGTTTGTATGTATGTAATATGTATGTATGTATGTATGGTTTTCACGCATAAACTACTGGACCCATTTTGATGAAATTTGGCACAGATAATCTTTAGACCCTGAGAAAGAACATAGGCTACCTTTTATTGCGAAATATGTACCACGGGCGAAGCCGGGGCGGACCGCTAGTAATAAATATATTAAAAAAATGAGAGCTGTATAATTGATATGGCATTATAATGAATATTTGATACTGTATGAAAGGAGAGTACCAAGTTAAAATTATTCAAAACTTATTTCTTATCGAAGACTTTTTCGTATATTGGTGAGCGTGTTTGTTTCACAGCAGATATTTAATATTGTACGCCATGAAATTTAATTCATTATTACATACACTTTTTGTCCTTAACTTAATTAGAAAGAACAGATTACTTAAAAAGAACACATCCAGGATTGTAAAACTATCCATAAATTTTACATTTTTCATATACTGAACTATAGGCATCAGAACCATAAACATGTTACAAAAGACAAAAACAAATATTAACCCATATTGCCAAAGCCACATCCAACATTCGTGCAGCAGTGTTACAAAAATTCCTTTGAAAAATGGGTCCGATTTGCGCTCTGCTTACACCCGTGGGAGTATCAAAGCAAGTCATCATAATACACAATAGATCGTTTTCTCAGAGCCATAATAAATGGATGTTCATTTTTTATATAGGTTCATAAGTTGTGCTAAATCTTTTAATGTGATGATCTCGTTAGAAAAGTGATAGTGCTTTTTGTGAGCGAATAGCCGCCGGCCCTGGCTAATATGTATATATAATACTAGGTTTCCGCCCGCGGCTTCGCCCGCGCAGTCAAAGAAAAACCCGCATATTTTATTTATTTATTTATTTTTACACTTTATTGTACAATACCAGTAATAAAAAACATAATATATAATTTAACATAGAGAACATGAATATGGTAAGTGCACAATTGGCGGCCTTATTGCTTAAAGCAATCTCTTCCAGGCAACCGTAAAAATAAAGGACATGTACGATGCTGGTTAAACGCGAAGGCGCAATCAAAAAGAAAAAAAAAAGAATAAATAAAATCAAGGATAAGAAAACAAAATCAAAAACTATCGAAAATATTATATAAATAACAATGTATACAAAACTCAATAATATCAATATTACATACATACTACATCAATACTTAAAAAATAATAATAAATACAATTATATATAAGATATATATCTTATATATATATATAAGATACATAAATATGCCAATAAATAAAATATAATATACTATACATAATATTAAACATTGTATATACAATACAAATACAAAATCATATAAATACATACATATACATAAGATAAAAAAGGTAACTAAATAGTGGAAAAAAAGTGCTCTTTGACAAGTGCTTTGAACATATGCGGTGATTTGGCGCGTCTGATAGTCTCAGGGAGAGAGTTCCACAGTCGAATTGCTAGGACGGTATAGGATGAGTTAAAAAAATTGGAATGGTGAATAGGGGTGGATAGGAGAAGGAGATCAGAAGAACGGAGGGAAAGGGAACTATTGGAATGTAAATATTGGAACTGATTCTTAAGGTAGATAGGAGTTTTCGGGTCAAACAGGATAGAGTACAGGACTTGAAGGATGTGAGTATTCCGGCGAAGACGAATAGGGAGCCAGTGAAGTCTTTTGCGAAAATCAGAAACATGATCGAACTTGCGTAAGCCGAAGATGAATCTGATGCAAAAGTTTTGCAGCCTTTCGAGAGCGTCCAGTTGATATTCGTGAAGATCGGGATAACAGGAGTCGGCATAATCCAGGAAAGGGAGTAAAAGGGATTGTGACAACGCAATTTTGGTAGAAATCGGAAGGAAGTTGCGCAACCGACGAAGAGAAGAAGCAGAGGCATATACTTTTTTCTGCACTTCTTTAATTTGATCACACCAGGATAGGTTTTCGTCCAAGTGCAAACCAAGACTTTTCACCTTTTTACTGAAGGGAATCATCGTGCCGTCTACCGTAACACTAGGTAGATCTTCCCAGTTAATTCGACTTGTGAGCTGCCTACTTCCCAAAACAATAACCTTGGTTTTTTCAGGATTGATTTTTAAACCATGGTCTTTACTCCATTTAACGATGGCAGCTAGCTCAGTATTTAAGCGAAAAATCTCGTTCGGTAGTTCAGATAAAGAGGCGTGCGAATATAATTGGAAATCGTCTGCATACATATGATAGGGAGAATTAATATTACTGGAAATAGAGTTAATAAAAATTGAAAATAAGAGAGGAGACAACACGCCACCTTGCGGAACGCCAGCATTTACGTTACACCAAGAAGAAGACAAGTCTTCAACCATGACACGCTGCCGACGTCCAAACAAGTAACTATGAAACCAGTCAATAACCGTTGGAGATATGTTGAGAGAGCGTAGCATTGCTAACAAAACATCATGATCGACGGTGTTAAATGCGTTGCTAAAGTCAAGTAGAGAAAGTAATGTTAGCTGCTTGTTGTCAAACCCCCGGCGAATGTCGTCTGTGATTTTGATAAGAGCAGTAGTTGTGCTGTGACCTGGTCGGAAGCCAGATTGAAAAGGATTGAGGAGATCGTGAGTATTGAGGAAGCGACTTAGTTGCTCTTGTACTAAGCGTTCTAAAACTTTAGACAGGAAGGGTAGAATAGCAATAGGACGGAAGTCTGAAAGGGCAGATGGTTTAGGATTCTTAGGAAGAGGAAAAATGTGAGCATTTTTCCAATTATCAGGAAATTGGCCAGAGGAGATGGAAAAATTTAAAATATGAGTGATAATCGGGATAATGATAGGAAGGATGGGAATGATCATGTTCCGACCAATACAGTCACTTCCAACCGCCTTAGAGGTGATTGACATTATACTCTTCTCAACACCACAATCGGTAAACTGACGCAAAACAAACGGAGGAATATCAGGAGAAGGTAAGGAGTTAAGGTAATTTAATGTACGGGATTTAGAGTTAGCGTCAAAGTCCAAAAAAGGACTAGAGAAATGAGAATTTAGATCATCAATATTAACTGATGATGGAAAAGATTTTTGCGTTTTCCTGCCAATACCAAGAGTTTTTAGGAATTTCCACACTTTAGAGGGGTCGCCGTTTTCGACAGATTGGGATATGTGACGTCGTTGTGCATCCCTACATAATGTATTGCAGCGATTTCGAATTTTCTGAAATTTTTCACGATTAGTATCCGAGTCTGTGGAGTTTAATTTTGCCTTAGCACGAGCCTTTTTTTTTAACAACGATTTAAGTTCAGCCGTCATCCAAGGAGCAGGAAGCTGCTTCAACTTGACTGGACGTATTGGAGCATGAATATCAAATAAGTTCAGTAGTAAAGAGTTGAAGAGAGCCACCTTATCGTTAATGGAATTTTCAGCGTAAACAACCGACCAATCAATCTTGAGAGCATCTTCACGCAGTCGATCATGATCGATTCTACCAAAATTGCGTTGCATGACAATTTTAGGTTTAGTTTTGGGTGGTTTCACTGAATAAGAGAGGAAAATGAGGTCATGATAGGAGAACAAGGAACCAGGGCATTGACCATGCTTAGCAACATGCTCAGGAGAGGAAACTATGATGAGATCAAGGAGAGAAGGTGAACAGTTAGGAAGGGAGTGGGTAGCTTGAAGAGGAAGGATGTTAAGGTTATATGAATCAACAACGGATATCAACTTTCTACTTCGATGGTCATTTTTGAGAAGGCAAGTGTTGAAGTCACCCATAAAAATTACATGTTTATAGAGAGGAGAAAAAGAGTCAAGAGTACAGTCAAAAGAAGAAAAGAAATCAACACGAAGGTTAGGCGAATAAAAAACTCCTAAAAGAATTTTGGCGTTAGATAAGGTGACTTCAACAAGAAGATGCTCGGCCGCATCAGAAGGCGGGGGTTGGGGAGAACAACTAACAATAGAAAAAGGAATATGATTTCGTAAATAAATTGCTACCCCTCCACCCGGCCTTCCAACGCGGTCGTTACGTATTAACTCAAAACCTGGGAGATTGTAAGCTACAGAAGGTAAACAAGGCTTTAACCAGGTTTCGGAGATTAATATAGCATGAAGTGAATTAACATCAAACGATGCAAGAAATTCAGGATAGTGTGCCGGAATACTCTGAGCATTAATGTGAACGACATTAAAGTTTTTTTGTTCATTACAGAAAAGGGAAGGAATATCCAAGGAAGAAGGAGAAGAGATGCTATGGAAACTGTCATCACCTGAGGACCTATCAGAACACACAGAGATAAAAGAATCACTATCGGCTGCACTAATATTCAGAGACATATTAATATACAATATATATTAAATATAATAAAATAAATATTTACTAATTTAAAATATAATATATAATATTATATATATGTATATATAATAAATAAATACAAAAAATAAAATAAAATGTATATATATTTTTAAGTATAGAAAAAAAAAATGAAAATATCTTGTATAAAAAGTTAAAAATCGTACATATCCTTTACCACCAGATATTAACAGAGGATCAAACAAACACGTATAATGATTTTATAATAATTACAACTATATATGGCAAAAGTGCAAGAATCTATGACAACAAGTAAAACTTCATCAAACGTCAAACAATATTATGAGAATTGACTCAGGAATTGACCATGAATTGACAGTAAATAAATGACAACTGACAGTAGACAGACTGACATTTAAATCAAAATAATAATAAAGCAAGCGGGTAAACACTAAAATAATTGTTTGATATTTCATTGAAGTCCTTATTCAAAGTAAAAAAAAAACAAGAGTACACAAGGAGGTTTAAAACTAAATGTAAAATAGACCAGGAAACATTAGTTAAACAACAAGAGCGATAGATATTGAGCACAACATTAACATGATTTAGAGTTTTGAAGAAAAAGTATAGAAAACTATTGAAATTAAAGAATAACAAGAATGAATATATGGAAATATGATCACTTAACTCTGCCAAATCGTTTTGGCCTCACATTCTCTAACTGTTTGCCGTCCTTGGGTAAAGTTGGTGCAGCAGCAGCAGCGCTAGGGGAGGATTTAGAGATGTTTTCAAGATCAGACATCAAAGTGACCTTGTGTTTGGAACCATCGTCAGCTTTCACAATAATGCATCCATCTTTGGTCCAACAATTTGTTATTCCAAAACGCAATCTAGCAGCCACAAAAATGTTGTGCCTTTCTTTGATAAGAAATTCTGAAATAGTGTAACCACTTCCTTTTAGCTCCGTCTTTGAAAACCAAATACTGTTTCTCATTGTCAAGTCTTTAAATTTGACAACTATGGGTCTGGGCTTATCCTTCCTTGAAAACCCCAAGCGATGGCAGCGTGAAATGGCATCCTCTTTAAATCCAGGAACCTTCAAATGTTGATTCACAATACTAGTCACCAAGTTCAAAGGAATTTCTTTGGAAGCCTCCGGAATGCCATGTATCAGTAATATTTTCCTGCGACTCCTCATCTCCAAATTATTGTACTGGTTAGAGAGTAATGTGATTTGATCATGTAAGGCTTTAAGGGAAGATAGTACGAATGACTGAAAGGTATTAAATTCAGCAGCCAATTTGGAAGTTGGACTACTTGAAGCAGGTTGCGAGTTAACATTATGAAGAGTTTGCAGATCATGCTGAAACTCAGCCATCCGTTTATTGAAAGAAGCTGTCATCTCCATCATGGTTTGTTGGACAGATTCCATAGTGCAGTAGTATAGTTGAAACAGTGAAAATGTGAAAGAAGAACCAGTGATATTATATAGTGTTCTAAAGTTGGAATTTTTATACTGGTAGGTAAAGGCACTGTATTAACACACAAATATGTACAAAAACATTGAAAATAATCAGAAATACTATATAAAATTAGTAGAGTTCTTTAGAAAAACGTTACGCCTTTTTGTGCGCCTACCCGCGAAAAAAAGTTCTACTACGCGCATAGTTCCCGTTCCCGAGGGATTTCCGGGATTAGGTCATTTTCCCGGGATAAAAAGTAGCCTATGTCCTTTCTCGGGTATCTAAATATCTCCATACCAAATTTCATGAAAATTGGTTAAGTAGTTTAGGCGTGATTGAGTAACAGACAGACAGACAGAGTTACTTTCGCATTTATAATATTTGTATGGATTATAATCTTTTAATAATAGCTAACTCTGTAATTCAAAATTAGTGTAGACATCGTTGTGAATACTTTTATAAATGTTATGTTATACAATTGTATTTAAAATTAGAATAAATCATTATATTATATATGAATAATTTATTTTTAATTCGGATCCATCGCCTCGCTGTTATTGTTATAATATTCGTGTAATAAATGGGTGATTATACAAAAATGGGGTAACTTTTGAGGATATTTTGTTTACTATATTTTTTATACCAGATTGTTACAAATTAGGGTGTATATGATAGCTAATCTAATGAATATATTGTTCCAAATCGGGCCAGCCAGTTTTTTAAGTAGATTGTGAGATATTTTAAATTTTCTGAAATTGGCCTCCAGGGGACTGACGAGGCTAACATGGTACTGATAAAAAACACAATTTTGTAATATTCTTAAAGAAATTGAATGAAAATTACTACAAATCTCTCAGTTTTAATAATGGCACATGTCTTTTAAGTATTAAAATCACTTAGTTACGTTTAAAAATGATAATTAATAATATGTGATACTGGGAAAAAACAATGTCTCAAGTTTCAAAATAGCCTTCTGACATTTAACGCTACGTGAATATTCTTACTCTCTTACTTAACTTTTTCTACTTTGACTTCTTAGTTTTACTTGATATTTCAAGTAATTCACAAACAATAGAAACAAAAAAAACGGCCAAGTGCGAGTTGGAGTCCTAAAAAACCTATTTTTTATTATGTTTGTAACTAAAAATTTACACTTTTAGCAATTTTTCCTTATCTGTGTTATAAAGACGTTGCTATTTACCAAGTAGAAGTAAACTATATAGCAGTTTATAGTAGACTGTATACACTGCAAGCATCCTGTGTGTTTTTTTATTCCCTTGCGAATATTTAATTTTGCGGAAATTTGCAGTATTAACGGATGTAGGTATCTTTTGATTGCGTTGCGTTATAAGTTTGATTTTTTTACAGCCCCAAGGGTTCTTAATCTTGAGTATCCAATATAAATTTCAGATTGATACCTCCACGCGTTCCAAAAAAAACGTCTTAACAGACAAACGGACAACAAAGTGATCCTATAAGGGTTCTGTTTTTTCCTTTTGAGGTTCGGAGCCCTAAAAATCTACCAATATTTATGTTAAAAGTACTAATAATAGTAAAATTAAAAACCAAAGTCTCGAATGAAAGTCTCATCTGAGTTTTCATAAGAGCCCCTTGACATTTTTATAATGTTATTAAGTATATTAATTAACTTTTATGTTATTTTGAGGTAATTTTACTTCACAGTAATATACGTATACGTATTTATCTAATAAATATAAAAAGCTATGCCCTGAAAGCATCAAAATCAATAATTAAAATAAAATAAGATCTTTTTTAATAAAATTATTAGTAGTTTGTTTCAATAGCTCTTTTCTTTGCTACTCTTTCTTAAATGTTTCTTCCCTAGTCAAATTCAGGTTCTTTTAGCGTGGCGCATGATGTTTTAAACTGAAATATAAAATAGAAATGCTTATACCAATAGCAATCAAGATAAAAGTTCTCAAAAACGACAGAATCATCAGTACTATGGGGTCGCGTCAGTCCTCTGGCACGATATCTGACAAAGGACTGATGCCAGCGGATTGATGAAAAGGGACTTAATATGAGGTTATAATCACAAATTATGTTTTTTTGCCTAATTTCTAATATCAACAAACTATATTTTTACAAATCATAGTTAACCATTTATAAATGAAAATAAAAATCGGATTAACAATAAAATAACGACTCACCATAGGACTGAAATGTTGACTGGCGCAGCAAGATTTTAGAGGACAAACACAACCCTAGCGCTGGTACAGTTATGACGGCCGTCAAAATATGCGGTGCACAAGTAACTTCATTACCAACATTAATACTTAGACAGGGATTTGACCTCGACTTGGTGATATTTAGCGAGAATTTCGAATTTAAAAAACACACAACGGACTGACTAGTGAAAACGATGACAAAGTTTAATTTTATTTTTTAAATAAAATGGAAAACATTGCGTTATGAAATTTGTAGTATATAATACTATGTACATCAAAGATTGTAGTGTTTTTGTAAGTTTTCTTAAATCGATGATAATGTTTAAACGATAGTCACTTGATTGTTGGTTTTCGGAGTTGTGACATGCCAAAGTACTGACATTTGAGGTATTAATTTATTTTTTTTATTCATTTGTATTTTAAATAAAGAAGTGAAATTGAGTGACCAAATAAAGGACGCTTCATTGTTTTAAAATAGATTGTTATTTGAATAAAATATAATAAGACTTTGTTTAAATTGGCTGATGACATCGAGTTACCCCATTTTTGTATAATCACCCAAATGTACATTAAAAAGATATAAAACATGCATACACATTACACAACCATTTAGGGCCGATTTTTCAATGCTTGGATAAAACTTATTCGTCGAATAATGTATAAAACTACCATTTTAAAAACGTATTCTAATTGCCCGTATTTGACAGTTTACGTGACATTTTAATATTATCGTGTAAAGCGCGTCACACACGGTGAAGATACTATAATATTTTATCTTAAGATACTGTAATATTTTATATTACAGTATCTTAACGCATCCGGTATCAGCGTTCGGACCATCATTTTTCTTTTTGTCATTGCGTACTAAGACTCCTGTAGAACCGCCATCCTGTTACAAATGACCCACAAAATTTCGCGTCATTTGTAACAGGATGGCGGTTCTACAGGGGTCTTAGTACGCAATGACAAAAAGAAAAATGATGGTCCGAACGCTGATACCGGATGCGTTAAGATACTGTAATATAAAATATTACAGTATCACTACATAGTATAAAACAAAGTCGCTTTCCCTGTCCCTATGTCCCTATGTCCCTTTGTACGCTTAAATCTTTGAAACTACGCAACGGATTTTGATGCGGTTTTTTTTAATAGATAGAATGATTCAAGAGGAAGGTTTATATGTATAATAACATCCATTAAATAGTGGAGAAGTACTGTTATTTTTGAGGTTTCTAATGTGATGTCGTAAAAAATTACATTTTTTCCGCTTACATTGCAAACGCAAGCTGAACCCTACGAGTTTTATGAAAATAATGTACTAAGTATTATACACATTGAAAAGGTCTACAGAAAAGTCCGCGATGGTATATGTCTATCTCTTATGGATAACCCACAATAACTTTTTTTTGTCATTTACTTTTTACGACAAATAATGGCTAAATTTCGATGCGATTTTAACCAATACAGCATTTATCCTTAACCAATTAAATATGTACCTTGAATACATTGTTCATTTAATATAGATCTATATGGCCCTTTACACCGTATGATTTAAGTGAATATTTTCGAAGATATTACAGATTTAAAAATTGCGGGACGTAGCGTTTGCGGCGGTACCGACCGGCCATCTATTTTATACCCGTACAAAGTCGGAGCGGGCCGCTATGTTTGTATATACAACGTTCACAGTTTTTCTGTAGTGTATTTAGTATCAGCATTGCACCCGTGCGAAGCCGGGGCGGGTCGCTAGTCTTAAGATAAAATATTATAGTATCTTCACCGTGTGTGACGCGCTTTATACTTTATTGGACGGATAAGTTTTATCCAAGCATTGAAAAATCGGCCCTTAATTAAACTACCCTTATATTTTTCGATGACAAATAATAAGCAATAGTTTACTCCATGTTACTTCACTTAATAAAGTCAAAGGTATAAATAACAAACACTAATATGTTGGCTATGAAAGGGCGCTATTTTGCCTCACCTTGCTATAATCGTTAAGGAGCGTTCACATTGAACAAGGGAGTGTATTATGATGTGTTGTTTTATTCAATTATGTGTCTTGAAATCTTGAGACATGTACTGTGAAGGGGGGATGTCATAATATATTTTCCAAGATCATAATATTATTATTACGTACTTATATTAAGTACATAATATACACTTAAGCTAAGAAAACAATCAAATATGAACCAACCATTAAAATAAAATCATGTCATTTAGCCCTTACACAAACGACGTACCTATAATTTATCCACAATATATCTAACATTTATATAAAACTTAATATTGTATTTTAACAATATAATAAAATTGTATTAATAATTATAATTTTATAATGATTGGAGACATTTCTAAAATAATGTCGAACCTTCACTCTCAATCTCAATAATCTCTACCAGTCTTAACGCACATCAACATTTTACACCTAACAAAGATAAAATTAAATCTATTCAGTGTGAATTCCCCCTTAAGAATGTATCTCGCGTGCTTCAATGACATTATGTGTATAACGGTGTAATTGAGGACAGACGGTTATGTGATTTTACAAGACAGACGGTGTAATTGCGGCCGTATCAATTATAATTGGTGTACCGTACTGTTTTAATATCTTCTATGGTTGTTATTAGAATGTCGTCGTATTTGATTTTACGCACGAATAATTTCTTATACAAGCTTTAGTTTACAAAAGGGATTTTTTTTCAATTTATCTTTACATACATAACTAGACTTCCGCCCATGGCTTCGTCCGCGTTTTCATAGAAAAACCCGCATTACCGGGATAAAAACTAGCCTATGCCTTATTCTGGGTTTTCAGCGACCTACATACCAAATTTCATTGTAACCGGTTCAGTAGTATTTGCGTGAAAGAGTAACAAACATCCATCCATCCTCACAATCTACCGATATGAGCACTGCTCCAATCGACGAAGAAAATATCGTATGGAAATCAGTATATTCTACAGAAAAAAAACAATAAATACCTATTCCTAGGTCAAACTGCTCTCACAGACAAATTTCAATGTAACATGACGTTTTAAATATTTAAACCTGAGTTTCTTTCAACGAATTTGTTTACTTTTCATCCAAAAACTCCAGATTTAAGTACTGATAATTTCGGAAATAGATACTATGACCTAGAAAGTAGTCTACAGTTATCAAGTAAGATCTAAGTAGAGCATAATTACTAACTTCACGGCCAAAGAACTTATCTACGCTTTTGGGCTACATCTACATTCACAAAGCGGTTCATGGTCATACGCTAGATTAGTTCATGCAAAATATAATCTGCTTTTACGTCAAGGTAAGTTGTGTTTTAAGCCAGGTTTTCAGTTAAAGTTGTGTACAGAAATGGCTATTTACATTCAACTATTTATAAGAAACTAGCTTTTCGCCCGCGTATTCGCCCGCGTTTTCAAAGGAAAACCCGCATAGTTCCCGTTCCCGTGGGATTTCCGGGATTTCGTCATTTTCCCGGGATAAAAAGTAGCCTATGTCCTTTCTCGGGTATCAAAATATCTCCATACCAAATTTCATGAAAATTGGTTTAGTAATTTAGGCGTGATTGAGTAACAGACAAACAGACAGAGTTACTTTCGCATTTATAATATTAGTATGGATGTGATAACTTTCATCATCTTTATTCAGATTCTATCTTATTTTTGCTAAAATAAACGAAAACAGTTAACCAATATAATTTATGATTTAAATGTTTGAAAGACTTTTTCAAATACAATATTGAACTATAGGTTACCTTTTATCATCATATACAAAATATAGCATTCTACTATCTTAATCATATGATAATAATGTTACTTACCTATTATGTATTTTGTAAAATTAAATTGTAAAATTAAATTGTAAAACTGACATGATTAAAAAGAGCAACTATGGAGTTTCTTGCCGTTTCTTCTCCGTAGATACTGCTTTCCGAATCGGAAGCAGATGCATTAAGCATACATCTGTTTCACTGATCGATTTTCTTTAGAGACAAGTAGGTGATCAGCCTTCAGTCTGACAGGACAGACCGAGACTTTTTCATCTCCACCGGGAATCGAACCTCGCCCTCAGTTCAACGCTGACGTGTTAACCACTATACCAAGGAGGCGGTGTATAAAATCTATCGCATAAAACCGATAAAAACTAGTCAATTTACCTAACCATTTCGCTAATTAAGAAAGGCAAGTCAGAGAGAAGTAATAATTTATTCGTACAAAGAAACCGACTCAAATCACGTACAAGAGAGAGTGAACTAACTCATTATACGATATAATTAATTGGAGTTCAGAACGAACTTTTTGGTTTGGAGGAATTGATGTCATGGATGTAGTACTACTGGATGGAAAATTAATTATTAAAATTACAGAATTTACGAATACAGAATTTATTTTAGTAGAAGCTTTTTAGCAGTTGCTAAAGACAATTTGTAGCACTTTTGGGTTATAAGAATTTAATAATTATTATTAATGTACCTAATAGATGAATTATGTTACTGATAATTGTTTGCCAAGTCATTTATTAGAAATGCAAGTGCTCTTATTTTTTATTACTCGTTTATATTACCTTAGAATTTCTGTTTGTTCTTCAAATTAAGTTCAGTACTTTAAAGCTCGACAATCGACTAAATGCGTCATTACGTTTTTTGACTATGCTAAGTTACCGTTACTTCATCATAAATAACTGAAGAAATGACTAAATGCTCGAATAGGTTTTTTGACTACGCTTTAATGATATTAAGTTACCGACTTTATCATAAAATATTCTCAAATCAAATCAATTGTTTTGAACTTTATTCAAAAACCACCAACTACTATACGCTATACTTCTACTATACGCTGAATGAATCAACACTGCTATGAAATGTATTAGAATTACTTCCATGTACCGTGTTCACATTTCTTTCAAACTAGGCCACATCCAGCATCCAAAACTTTACATCCAACAAAAGAACAGCATTGGGTTGTGAGTAGAATCGATAACAAAACTTCAGGACAAAGTTTTTGTTCAATTCGAAAGGTTAAATGATAAAATACCTTCGTTCGCACTTCAATATAACATTGTTTTTAACTTGGTTTTAGCTAGCCTTTATTGAATGGTCTTAGAAATGTTATCTTATTCGTGTTAAAACAAAAATATGTGTCACTTGCGCTAAGAAGATGATTCGAGTTCTTTCAAATCGTTTGATTTTATTTCGATGTATAGGTATATTAGGTAATAAATACTAGATATAGATAAACGTAGTAATTTTACCATGTGAGAAATACGGATTTTGCAGCTATTACAACAGTTACTATTTCAATTTGATGTGTATAATGTTCGTAACTACATACCAATAAAAATCGCACCGAAAGAATTTTTCAAATCGGACGAGTAGTTCCTGAGATTAGCACGTTCAAACAAACACTCTTCAGCTTTATAATATTAAATAGTATAGATTCGCAGTAAAAATCGATACTTAATATTATAAATGCGAAAGTAACTCTGTCTGTCTGTTACTCAATCACGCCTAAACTACTGAACCAATTTGCATGAAATTTGGTATGGAGATATTTTGATACCCGAGAAAGGACATAGGCTACCTTTTATTGCGAAATATGTACCACGGGCGAAGCCGGGGCGGACCTCTAGTAAATAAATAAAAATTAAAAAATAATGTAAGTTTTATCATGATTAACGTATTAGAAGGAGGTGATTGAATTTCGACGAACACAAAATCCTAGCAAAGATATAAATTATTGTAATAAGAAAGTCTTATCTCTGTTCTATTTTAAGAACTTCATTAATATTGTTCCGCACATAATAGTTATTGTAAACAACTATTTGAAGAACATTTATATTGAGTTGCGTAGGCAGATCTTTTAGAATATAGATAGGCTAGCTTACCGCCCGCGGCTTCGCCCGCTTTGACTAAAACCTAATAAATTATATACTAAAACCTTCCTCTTGAATCACTCTATCTATTAAAAAAAACCGCATCAGAATCCGTCGCGTAGTTTTAAAGATTTAAGCATACAAAGGGACATAGGGACAGAGAAAGCGACTTTGTTTTATACTATGTAGTGATGATTATCTCGTTTGGATTTACGCTTCCTTATTTCGTAGAATTTATTTGATAGATCTTTGCTAAAACTAAGCAAAGGAGAAGACGTGTGGTCTATGTTTTTTATTTGTTGTATTTTATTGTACATTAATTTACCAGGAATCGAAACGACACAAGCATGGAAAGTGTACAATAGGCGTCCATATTGCTTAGTAGCAATCTCTTTCAGGCAACCATGAAATATTTTGTTAAAACTCAATTTTTACCAAACAATGTTACGTACAAACAACGTACCACGCGAACAAAACAAGAATCTAAAGCTAGTTTTTCATTATGGTTTTAAATTGACCATTATCTACCATTGTCTTATTATTTTAAACCTCAGCTTTTTATAGGCATAAAACTTATGATGTCGTTACATAGATGATAGAACATTGTAGGTGCAAGAATGAAGATAAATTATTAAATTTATTTAATAAGATAATTCTTAAGCTCAGAACACATAACATATACTAAATTAATTAAAGATACGTGTACTAAACTTTCTTTTAATTATCATTCTTGAATATAAGCTTTCACAACTTATAATCAAAGGGAAAATCGTTTTAAAACTATTAATAAAACCCGTCAACCTTGTTTTTTATGTAAGGAAGAGTTGTATATTATTCATAAGCGAATTACACAAGCGTAGTACTATTTCGACCTACATCTAGACTCCTACGCAGAATCTAAAGGTTCGCGTTGTTTACACAAGGTAAGGCATAGTGTGGAATGGGCTTTAAAAGATTCCTTATTTTTCGATTCTAAAAATAACATGTTTAACTTTGCTTGCTTATGGTATTAATTATTTATTGTAATATTATATATATTACATATTGTTATACAGAAAAAAAACATAAAGAAAAGAAAAAGCTCTACTAATACTGGTCTTATCGTTATGTAACAATTTCTTCTACTTATTATAATATGGTCTTCTATCGTCATTTGAAATCGCTATTTGTTGAGTTATTATTGAAACATTAAGACGATTTCTATTTTTCATATAAAAACACATTACTTTTATTATAAAACTACAGACAGAGTATCGTTAGTTAATTATCGTATAGTTATCGTATTACAGGTAAAATATTAAATATTTTTTTATTATAAAGGCTTATCCTCATATTCTAGCATACGCATAACAGTCACAGATTAACGTCGGCGCCAACTCTTGCGCAGCATTACCAAATTTGACTTATTGAATAATATTACAGTACTAAATAACCATTTTAGGGTCATTATAGTGGCCATTGTTTGAAATGAATGCAATGTACCAATTATTTATGACAATATGTTTTGAATGACAAATGCATTTGTATTGTGACGTAAGAATTGTATAAGACAAATTCGCTTTTTATAAGGGCCCACTTATACAATACTAGACGTCCGCCCCGGCTTCGCCCGTGGTACAATTTCGCAATAAAAGGTAGCCTATGTCCTTTCTCGGGTATCAAAATATCTCTATACCAAATTTCATGCAAATTGGTGATTGAGTAACAGACAGACAGACAGAGTTACTTTCGCATTTATAATATTAGTATGGATACTTTGAGTACCTATATTATTAACTTATTAAGTGTTGTTCTGTCTCTTTATTTCAAGTAACTTGAATGACTGAAGCATATAAATAATCAGTTGAAATCCTGTAAACAACGATTTAAACTTTTTGAAAAGGATAGGTAGGTACTATAAATCTATACTAATAGCTACTAAACCTACATCATCACTACATAGTATAAAAAAAACAAAGTCGCTTTCTCTGTCCCTATGTAGTTTTAAATCTTTAAAACTAAGCTACCGATTTTGATGCGGTTTTTTTAATAGATAGAGTGATTCAAGAGGAAGGTTTTAGTACATAATTTATTAGGTTTAAGACAAAGCGGGCGATGCCCTGGGCGGAAAGCTAGTTTATTTATAAATTACTCAGTACAAAAAACAATACTACTTTACCTCAAATAAAAAGCAGAGCACAGCAAATAACGCGTAGCCTATTATTTTATATTTGTCACTACATAAATAATTTAATCAAAAATCCGCATCAAATTCAAAAGAGCAAATACAGCAGTTAACACTCGACTGCAATTATAAATCTCTCTTAATTGCGAATCCGGAACGACTGCTCCTAAGATATATTGACTGCGAATTCGGTGTTGGGCTGCTTCATCAGTGTCATGAGCATTTTTAGCAGCATAATTACGAAGGTTACTATAGACATAGACATACAATTGACAAAAAATAATAAGGAAACACAGAACAATACAGACAAAGAAATAATATCACAAAGAAACGCAGATGCGACAATTTAATATAATAAATAAATAAGTTACTATTGTGTGTTAGGTACTAGCTTTCCGCCCGCGGCTTCGCCCGCGTTTACAAAGAATAACATAGTTCCCGTTCTTCTTACATTTCCAGGATAAAAACTATTCGATATGTTAATCCAAGTTACCCTCTATGCGTGTGCCAAATTTCATTATAATCGGTTCAATAGTATTTCCTTGAAAGAGTAACAAACATCCATCCATCCATCCTCACAAACTTTCGCATTTATAGATAACTAGCGGGCCGCCCCGGCTTCGCCCGTGGTACATATGAAAAATAGATGTTGGCCGATTCTCAGACTTACCCGATATGCACAGAAAATTTCATGAGAATCGGTCCACCCGTTTCGGAGGAGTATGCAGACTAACATTGTGACACGAGAATTTTATATATAAGAGATATTAAATAGGTATTAATTATAGTATAATACATAGATCATTGTAAAACATTTTAATCCTATCCTTCCTATCCTACTAATATTATAAATGCGAAAGTTTCTGAGGATGTGTGTGTGTTTGTTACTCTTTCACGCAAATTCTACTGAATCGATTACAATAAAATTTAGCACACATAAAGAGGGTAACTTGGATTAACACATAGGATAGGTTTTATCCCGGAAATCCCATGGGAACGGGAACTATTCGGGTTTTCCTTTGAAAACGCGGGCGAAGCCGCGGTCGGAAATCTGGTATGTGCATATAAATTGAATTGTAATTGATATGTAATCTCTAACAGTGTAACAATATCTTTGCAAGAGAAAATAGACGTTATCAAAAATATACGAATAACTTTATAACAAAAATATCCAACGACTGACGTAGAAAAATGTCACCCACAGGACTCCGACGAATGTCAGATATATCTCTTTATTCATATTATATTTTAGATCCTTTTTATAATTTTTTAGATTCTTTTATTTCACTACAAATTCGAAACTAAATTTTTATAGTATTCTAATACTATTTTGCTTTGTGTAATCAGTATAATTAGATATCCACGATATATGAGTTATGATACTTCCACGTAAAATAGGTATAATAATAAATGTTTGTCCAAGATAGCGTCTAAAATTTTGTCGATAAAAGATAAGTCTCTTAACACAGATGTATGGTAATTATTACAGTTATATTATAACTAGATTTCCGTCCGCGGCTTCGCCCGCGTTTGCAAAGGAAAACCCGCATAGTTCCCGTTCCCGTGGGATTTCCGGGATAAAAACTATCCTATGTGTTAATCCAAGTTACCCTCTATATGTGTGCTAAATTTCATTGTAATCGGTTCAGTAGTTTTTACGTGAAAGAGTAACAAACATCCATACATCCATACATCCTTACAAACTTTCGCCTTTATAATATATATTAGAATATTAGATAATAGATATTAGATTTAACAGTTTTCATTACTTAAACAATTTATGAGTACTTACAGTGCACTGTATTTTAATCATAATGTTACAAATATTATTTCCTCTTGTAATAACTCTTAGAAATTAATATTTCTGGATTGTATGAATTAGGGAAATAAAATGTTCATAATATTTTGTATGAAATTCCTGTAGACCACAGTATAATGAAATCAAAATAAATTCGAATACGCTGATAGTGCAATATTCGATTTCGGTCTGAACTTTGAACATTAATATTCGATGACTTTGCCACAGAATAAATACTTTATATAAATCCAATATGAAGGAACAAGTAAATAAATAATAGAAAAAGCCTTTTATGACTCTTTTAGATTTCATTATGATATACTTTAAACGGACAGATTAAATTCAAACTTTGTACACTTATCAAGGATGGATGACAATACAATAAGTTCAGGTGTTCATCTTATTTTAGAAATAGAAATAGAAATAGAAAGCGTTTTATTTGCCACCATGTAACCCTTAGTAATTAATACACAAAACAGAAAAAAAAAGATAGTAATGGAGGCAAAAAGGACTCCCCGTCAGCAAAGCAGCAACCATTATTAAAAATGTATTGCTGCACTGATTTTCAGAGGAGACCACGTGACTGTACAGATGCAATGATTCAGTATTGAATGATACATATAATTATGAAAGTGTGTTTATGTAGCATAGGTAGAGAAAAAATATAATGTGCAGTGTGCACCTTAATTTTATTTTGCGAACAGTGGGAGAGTGTCAGATATTATATAAATACACAATAAAATAACTTAAAATGATCAATGGCTCAATTTTAAAGCAAGTTTATTGTTTAGTTCATTTAAACTTTATTTATTACTAGCTGCTCCGCGCGGTTTCACCCCCGTAGCTCCAATCCTGTTGGTCGTAGCGTGAAGATAATATATAGCCTATAACCTTCTTCTATAAATCGGCTATCTAACACTGAAATAATTTTTCAAATAGGACCAGTAGTTCCTGAGATTAACGCGTTCAAACAAACAAACAAACTCTTCAGCTTTATAATATTAGTATAGATTACTTAAACATTGTTATTGTCAATCTTTGCAACTTTTTTCATTGTTCATCATCCTATTCTTGTTGGATACTCATACAGTTATGAAGCTTTCTTACTCGAAAAATAAAGTATTGAACACAGAAATATTATTCAATTCACCTGTTCCTAGGATTAGCCCGTTTAAACAAAGATCTTTATTATATTTACTTAAGAATATAGATGATATGACACAAAAATAAATACTTTCTTTCAAAGTCTGCGATGTAACATCCATATTTATATATAAGGAAGAATCCTTATCAGAAAACAAACTGCTAAATAGCAAAACGAAACAATGCTATCCATTACCCATTGTTTGGTTACATCAATGATCACGTAAAACATAAATCAACTAAAAAGGAGCAATAATTTTTCAACGCCTGTTAGATTATTTTAGCAAGTCGTTAAAATAACTGCTGAAAGTTGTACTTTGGAGAACTAAATTGTTATTACTGTAAGTTAAATGATAAGTCTTTGATAAATTTGTAGGGGTGTGTTTTTGACATTTTGAAGTTTGTAACTCGCAAAAACAGCTGAACGAATATTGATGAAATTTTACAATAGATGATTGTTGATATTATTCTGTATTGGCAACTGGTTAATAAGAGTATTATATCACGCATGGGATTCGATAAAATAAAATACTCAGGTAGATTTTTTCAAAATAATAATTGAAAAAATAATAACTTAGCCTCAAAAATAACTTAAATATAATGTTAGTTGGGATTTAATTTAACATTGATTTCAAAAGCAAGTTGATTGAAATTACAAGAATCGCGTCTAGCACAAACAGACACAATTGAGATTATTTGGAAATCGCAACTAGCTGTGCCGCGCGGTTTCACCCGTGGACGTGCCCACGAGAAAAACCAAGTGTTTCTATAGCTCATGTTACTAATGAAATATATTAGTGTAAAGTTGCATCTAAATCTGTCCAGCAGTTTTTGCGTGAAAGAGTAACAAATACCCATCAATACTCACAAGCTTCCGCGTTTGCACAATATGCAATTTTCACACCCAAAATACCTGAGCCGAAAAAAAGCAAAATTTCGTGTCCAAAACACGTATTAAATCACAACTTAAACCAGTAATAATAAGGCCTAAGTCCGTTGTAAATTAGCGATGAACTTTTTGATGTTTACGCGTTTCGCGAAAACTTTTCTAATTTATTCCACTCTGAACCTTTTGCTTACTTTGCGAATGTTTTATTTGGCTAATTTGCCTTTTAAAATTATTTATGTTCTGTTTAAGAGCAGTCGTGGACTTTCATAACGCTCTAGTAAGTTTTGGAACAATGTTTGACAGGACATTCCCTTGATACTTCTGGCCAATTGAAATAAGAAGTTTCATAAATTAATTAGTTAGTTAATTCGTATAGAGTAACACAACACATTGAATAGATTTTTACTTTATAATGAAAACCTTTCCTTTTTTAATTATATAAAATTTTGGAAGGCTCATCATTATGCTTTACTTGCATAAAATTCAATTGCACTTTTCCTTCTAGGAGTATTACAATTTTAAATAAACTTTTTTCTTCTTGGAAATAAACAAAAATTATTACTCGGCAACATAATTTATTACTTACAACTTACCATAGTTCAAATATACGCCTCTATATTAAATAAGACAGCCTTCAAGATTTATCTCAACACAAACTTTAAACACACATTCAGCATCATTTCTTTGACCGGTCTATATTTTGCTAACTCTCTGTAATTCTTCAAAGCTGCTTGTAATCTTATGTTTCGGAATGAACTCACGTACATAGATAAAAGAAAGGTACAATTTGTCAAAGCTTTAATTCTATTGACGTATTAAAAAATAATGTATGTATATTGTAAATTGAGAATACTGCGAATTCGATTTTTTTCTAAACCTGTACCAATTTTGATAATAATGTGTGTTATTATATTTATTGATTGACATTACTTTGCTTTTAAACATAAGATATTATGTCGGATTTTTTTACAATTATTATTGAACAATGTTCAAATTTGCCAATTTTTATAGCGTTTTGTGCTTCTAAAGAACTTAATTGGAGACTCCAAACTTTCAATAAAACGTTTTACCAAACATTCAGTCCATTATGGAGCTTTAAAACGTATTTCATCAATTTACTACATAAAGAAGTTTCAATCTAAATCACATCCTTCCATTACAATATAATGAGTGAACAATACATATCCAAAGAATACATTAATCTTCGAGCTAAAATCGCGAATCATTATACAAAAAAGACGATAAAATAAAGGAACGGATGTTTTTCCCCCGTGAAATCAGTCGCTTCGCGCCTCCTTACAAATGCGAGGGAATCATTTGTCATTATAACCACTAGATGTCGCTAGAACGATAGGCACCGATTTACAAAATGGCCTCCAAACACCTCACCTGCACGGAATTTTATACCTTATCACATTAGCATAGAGTTCAACATTGAAGGCAGGGATAGTCAAAAGTTCGCGTGCCTGGCCTACATTTTCTGTACCATGAAATTTGCATTCCCTAACGATACTGTAACTTTGCTTCTATTTTCTTTTCCTTACCTCGTTTCTTACTACATTATTGGATTAGTTTTAACGAAATACGCAATGTATGTTGGTTTTTTTCTTTTAATAATGGCAGTTGAGTTGTTAATATTTTTTGTTGTCACTATTAGCATGCTATTTATGTAGGTCCGTAGACAGCATTATCTTCTTAACTAATTGATATGGATTAGGAGTTAATATTGTACACAGAAGATGGATTAGCGCTAATTGCTTAGATTACACTTTCGGTTATAATCGTTCACCAAGCCCAGTATATCAATGCCCTAAAAGTCACCTAAACGTTTCAATAGGCCAAGATTTAGATTTAATTATAAGGATCATTCTGAATGCTTGAATTAAATGAATTTATTTTTAACATAAATTACTTCTTACTCATATAATTGTGAACGAGAGAGAAAGACATAAATAATTAATTTTTATTTATAGTTATATTTTTTATTTTTCTTAAAATATGTCACCATTTATATTCCTTTAATGAATACCAGATTAAATATATATCACTAAACTGTCCCTGGAATTTATTAATACCATTAACATGAAAAAATAAAGAATATTTATACTACTCGCGATCCTATATTTTAAATTGAAAATAAAATAAATATCGATTCGAAATGGCTCAGCACTATAAACTAGTCCGGAAACTGTCACATTTGTATGGTGACCATGATAGAATAATTTCTGGGAGTCTATATTATTTTTCCAATAAAATAATTTTGACATCATAGATCGTTGATTGATTAAATTAGAAGCTTAATCTTTCCCATGACTTTCGTTGATTGTTTTGTTAAGATATTATATCCTTCTTTAATCAATTAATCTTGCAAAATTAAGGAAGCAATTATTAATGATAAAGATAGTTATACAAAAAATAAAATACAACCTTCAGTCAGCCAGGATTAGACTGGTCAAGCTCCCTTTTTTCATGGAACAATAAAACCTTTATGCCTCCAAAAATCAATTGTTAAGACGTATATCTAAACAGAATTATTGTAAAAATAATGAATAGTCCCAAAGGCCCACAATCCTCATAACCATGAGGACTGATAACCACCATTTAGTGTGTTTGTCATCACTCACCACTCGATACCTCACGCGGTTACTGATAGCAACTAATTAACTTCATAAATTTGGTACAATATAGCAGCGTTCTATAGAATGACATTAATTATTCACGCATTCTATTAATAATTGTTTCAAATTATATAGCTACCATAATAACTCTAGCTTCTTATAAAATTAATACAAAATATAGTCCCAAAGTCCCACATATTCCTGTTCCATGGTTATCATTTAGTGTGTTTGTCATACCATCACTCATCACTCGATACCTCACGCGGTAACTGATAGCGACTAATTAACTTCATCAAGTTTGGTACAATATAGCGGCGTTCTATTGAATGTAATAGATTGAAATAATGGCTTCAGGTTACATGTTGATGTGTTTAAATTATGTCTTCGTGTTTGTTTTGGTTGTAATATTTTTATAGTTGAAATTGAGAAAGTTTATTATGAGCTAAATAAGAACATTGTAACCTTTAATTGATATATTTTTTGAAAAATTTCAACTGTGTTTAATATAATATATTTCAATCGTCGATTATAGGCGAATGAATTTCGAGAATATTCTTCAATTTATTGTTATTAGTTACGTTGCATGAAAATAAATTATGAAATAATTTTTCAAATCGTTCCTGAGATTAGCGAGTTCAAACAAACAAATAAGCTTTATAATATTAGTATAGATTATTTTTTAACACGTTGCAACTGCTACATTAAATTATGCATAGATTGACTAAAGAGGACGCAAGAGGACCTAATATTCATTTCAATATAATAGGTACAAATTCGGTTATGGATTAGGCTAATAATTAAAAGTATTCCAATATAAATTCGGAAAATAACTACAGCTAAGATGCAATATGAAATGCAACTGCCCTATATTTCCCTACTAGATTTCCGCCCGCGGCTTCGCCCGCGTTTGCAAGGAAAACCCGCATAGTTCCCGTTCCCGTGGGATTTCTGGGATAAAAACTATCCTATGTGTTAATCCAAGTTACCCTCTATATGTGTGCTAAATTTCATTGTAATCGGTTCAGTAGTTTTTACGTGAAAGAGTAACAAACATCCATACATCCATACATCCTTACAAACTTTCGCCTTTATAATATATATATATTAGATATTAGATATACTCAAATATCGATGCAGGGAAGGATAATCTCTGCAAGTCGTGCCAACGCATACATAACTCACTAAGAGAGTTAAATTGCTTTTAATCTTGTTTATAATATATGCAAGGCAAAATCATTTCAACAAATTCATACTTTATTGTATCTTAACAAACGATAGATATTTTTACATAATTACATCGTATAAAACAAAGTTCCTTTCCGAGTCTGTCCGCTCTATGTATGCTTAGATCTTTAAAACTACGCAACGGATTTTGATATGTTTTTTTAATAGATAGAGATGGATCGAGATGAAGGTTTTAGTATAACACAATTTTCCGTCTGTCCGCTCTATGTATGCTTAGATCTTTAAAACTACGCGACGGATTTTGATGTGGTTTTTTTAATAGATAGAGTGGATCGAAAGGAATGTTTTAGTACCTATAACATTTTTAAAGTTTAAAACACCGCGGGCGAAGGCGTAGGCGAAATTGAAAAGCTTGTTTTGTCATAAGAGAGAAACAAAAAGCAAATTCAGATGGTAACATATTTTATGGTCGTCCTAAAGTACTATTTACGTATTGCTAAAGGCACAATTATATGTCTTTTTAATAATTACACTGCAATTTTACTTGCATAAAATGCTAATAAATCTATCGTATCGAGAAATCTCAAGTACTTATTTATTCCCATAATAAACTTTAAACTTTGCTATAATTAAATCTGTCAAAACCGACTAAAGAAGCTGTAATTACAATGTCAACGGCTCTTATAAGATGCAAACATCAACTTAATAAACAACGGCAGTGATTAACGGAAATATAATTGAAATAAAATAGCAATAGCGAGAAAATAACAGGACCTTAGAGAATAAATGAAAATATTAAAAACACTAACCTAAAATTCAAAGTAAAATATGCTAGGATTTGAGAACCTTCATTGTTTTTGGGAACGTCGCGTCTCTGTCGGTCTGAAACAGGTCTGAATACTATGATAGAGAAATGGTTAGAAAAATTTATAATATGTATTATTATTAATTATATACTTGATTCGTGGTCCTTACTGTCCAAGTAGAGTTATTTTAAAGCATGAATAATATAGTTTTTGCGGTCTATCACTGCGTCATTTTCAGTTGGTGAAATAATATGAATTCGGTGTGTAGGTTATCCATTAATAATAATGCACGAAATATAATATGTCCTTGTTAATTTACATACACTATATATACATAAACATAGAACATATAAATACATATTTCCCCCAAAAAAACACTAAAAAAAGTAGTCTAAAACCGGACAACAGAACAACCAACAACATTTCTAGTTCACTGCACACAATAATGCGCTATATTCACATAAAATAGCAAGCAATTTGAAACACAACGCGATGACACCAATTTCATTTTACAAAAGGAGAGTAGCCATTGTCGAGGTACAATAGACGGTACACGTCTAGATGTTATGCTAAGACAAATTGGCTAATAATGGAATTCAAATTCAAATTCAAAATTCAAGTTCAAATCCTTTATTTGTAAGAATAAAGCATTTGAATTTGAATGGAATTTTTTATTGTGTTTATGTTTGATTGAAATAAATGGAGCACTAACGCTGTTTATGATTGGAGAGGTAATTTATACTAATACTAGCTGCTCCACGCGGTTTCCTCCATGAGCTATCTAACACCGAAAGAATTATTCAAATCGGACCAGTAGTTCCTGAGATTAGCGTGTCCAAACAAACAATACAAACAGCCTTTTCAGCTTTATAATATTAGTATAGATTATGTAGTAGATAGTCCATTTATCGAGGAAGGCTATAGGGACAATGCGGGTAAAGCCGCGGGGCACAGTTAGTAGAGATAGGTAATGAAAAATGCTCATTATAGTATTTTGTATATCTATGTATGTCTGTGTTATTATTTTAATTGATACCTTTAATAATAAGTTATTTAAAAGTTTTATTTTGTTTCAGCACATTTAACATGGAGTTGCTTGGAAGGAATCGCTCACGAACGATAAAACCGCTTTTTGTATATATCTCTATTATAAGCTATCTCAACTATGTTAAAATATATATTTATATGTACTATGTACAATAAAGAGTATTTTATTTATTCACTAGCGGTCCGCCCCGGCTTCGCCCGTGGTACATATAAAAAATAGATGTTGGCCGATTCTCAGACTTACCCGATATGCACAGAAAATTTCATGAGAATCGGTCCACCCGTTTCGGAGGAGTATGCAGACTAACATTGTGACACGAGAATTTTATATATAAGATTTAACAAAATATACAGGAAAAATGCATATAAAATATAATTACTTTGGATTTTATCATGATCCTACGCACGTTATAACTTATAATATAAACATGGGATTCAAATAAAAATAATTTATTAATCCATAAAAATATTTAATCTCCAAAATATGCAAGTTCATTTTACACTACGTAACTATACACAAATAAGCTACATTTTCTAACTTACCTCACGAATTTCGGCGGTAACTCTTCAATTGTTCCCCAGAGCGTATTCAGTGCAGAAACACGTAGACAGCGCCTAGACGTCATACATTTAGAAAATTCCCAGTGTGGGAAAGGGATAGTGCTACACTACCTATAGCGCTGTCCTTTTTCCACACTGGAAATAATACTGCTTTCAGGTATATTTATGGTTATTCACGGGCTAGCGCTCTTTTTCATAGCTCTTACGCTCTGAATAAAACAATGACTCTTAGACTATACTCACCTTGCAGTTAGGCGGTTTGTAAAGAACTTGCTATGAATATGATTCAAATGTACACGAAGTAGCCATTGCTGAAAGCAAAGTAAAATTGTAAGGTTTAAGGCAGATAATATTTTGTATCCTTTTAGCTGTGTATATTATATCTATACTTAATATTATAAAGCTGAAAAGTTTGTTTGTTTTAACGCAATAATCTCAGGAACTACTGGACCGGTTTGAAAAATTATTTCGGTATTAGATAGCTCATTCATCGAGGAAATATATAGCCTATTATATATCATCTCGCTAAGACCAACAGGAGCGGCACACTGCGGGTAAAACCACGGGGCACAGCTAGTAAATTTATATGAGTTGAGTTGTTGTTTGAGTATATTAAATTGGTTACGGATAAACAAATTAAGATAAGCTTAAGTAACGAATTTAAATGTGCTGCGTTCATGATATTATCATCACTACATCACTACACACTACAATATATTATAAAACAAAGTCGCTTTCGCTGTCCCTATGTCCCTTTGTATGCTTAAATCTTTAAAACTACACAACGGATTTTGATGCGGTTTTTTTTAGAGTGATTCAAGAGGAAGGTTTTAGTATTTATTTTATTAGGTTTTAGACAAAGCGGGCGAAGCTACGGGCGGTAAGCTAGTTGCTTATATAACAATTTAACATAGAGCGTGACCACGAGCATAAAAATGAAAAATTGTATTATTATTTGAATGAAAAAGGTTGGCTATAATGAAAAAGGAAACATCGATAATAATTAGTAGATAGGTATGTAGTTGTCGCTATGTTGTAAATAGATATTCTTGCATATTCCTTGAAATCTAATACGGTAAATAAATTATTTATAGATCTCATTATAAATCGTATATCCTGAATCCTCTAACATATAGGTAACTAGCTTTCCGCCCGCGGCTTCGTCCACTTTGTCTAAAACATAATAAATTATATACTAAAACCTTCCTCTTGAATCACTCTATCTATTAAAAAAACCGTATCAAAATCCGTTGCGTAGTTTTAAAGATTTAAGCATACAGGGACATACGGACAGAGAAAGCGACTTTGTTTTGTACTATGTAGTGATTGACTACTAGATTATAACAGCTAGAACCATCGCCTAATCCCCAAAGAAAACTTCCAAGAAATAAGCAATAATAAAAATAAACGTTGTCAACATGTCGGGGATGAAATAAAATCATATTTTAGCTTTCAGCTTTCTTATTCGGCGAGAAATGTATTTTTATTTCTCAAGGCTTTGTGAGATATTTTCTAATTGTATTGGCGCTGTAGATTTTCGTAACGATTGTTAAGGTGTTGTCTTTTGATATTATTTCGTGTTTTTAAGAATCATTATCTTTATTAAGCTGGGATGTTAATTGCTGTTCGTTAATATTAAGGATAATTTAGAGTGGACTTCTTTTGTCTATTTGCGATTATTTTAAGGATGGTTGTTTATACAGGGTGATTTATACAGGGTGTCCCACTGTTGGTATACTAAGCTCAAAGGAGGTTATTTATAGTTTTGCATACGCTGAGTACGTAAAAATACTTATAAAATTCCAGACGCATTTTTTTTCAAATAGATGAATTCTTAAAACTCTGTGTACACCCTTAACAAGCAACCCGCCTAACTTTGCCACCAGCACGTGAGCTATCGTTTAAGATTATGTTTTCATAGACAAAATGCTCACACAAGAGAAGCGGTCTAAGCCGGTTGCGCAAAGCTAGAGAAGAAAGTACATGGATTTGCAGGAAAAATTTAGCAAAAAAAAATTTGACGTAATTTTGTTGTTTAAGTATGTGTATGCAAAACTACAAGTCCCTTCGCGCTTAGTATACCAATAGCAGGACACCCTGTATAGGAATAACAATAAAACAAGGGGTGTACAATGTACATTAATACAAAATTTATTGGTTAAATACGATTAATTAATATAATAATAGCGACATAGAATGGCAGTTGAAAAGTAACTTGATCATAGTCCTTATTTATTACTAGCTGTAGCTAGTCGCTGTGCTCCGCGGTTTCACCCACATTGCTCCACTCCTGTTGGTCTTAGCGTGATGATATTATAGCCTATAGCCTTCTTCGATAAATGGGCTATGTACCCGTGAAAGAATTTTTCAAATCGGACCAATATTAGCGCGATCAAACAAACAAAAAACTTCAGCTTTATAATATTATTAGTATAGATTATAATTAATAAATGAATGAATTTAGAAATTGTCTGCTAGTACGTGTTCTGCTAAGATAAATCTTATTATCGAAGCAGGTTAAAATAGCTTTAGAAAAAACCTTTTGAATACGACATTGTTAATAGTAAGTATTTATAATTTTTAAGCATTTAAAGCTTTCTAAATGATTAAGATTTCCATATAAAACCCCAAAAATATTAAACTCGTAGCACATACCTGACAAGCCACGACAATTATAAAACTTCAGTACACTAACGACATGACGCTCAGAGAGCGCAGGCAGTGGCCGTAAAATTAACCCGCTATAGTACTGCAATTACCGACCGTAGCTACGTACACTAATAAATGTGTGAATTTACGTGAAATGTTTCTGTTTACTTATGTGGATGTACTTTTTACGTTACAGTAGATGTGTGTGTAACGTGACTGTATTTTTTACGTTAAACTAGATGTGTGTGTAAGTACTATTAAAGATTCTGTGATTATGTGAGTGTTCTTTTTTGCGTCGCGTTGCGTATGATTGTGTGTGTGTGTAATAATTGTAGGTGTGAGTGTTCGTACATAAGTGTGTGTATGTATTTTAACCTGTTGATTATTAGATTTGTTTTAAAAGTCGTAATGATCAGTATAACTTTGTAGTTAAGGCTTATATCAGCTGATCTCTGTAACGACTGAACCAATTTGAATAGATTTTCAGTTGTAAATAGCTTATAAGAGGTGCATCAGTTAACAAAAGATGAGCTTTACAAAAGGCGAATCAGCGATCACCAGCTCGTTTTAAACCGACCAAAAAACAACACTTTAACAATTTGCGACGCACACAAAAATCGTTCAATTACTTTATTCCATCGCCAAACTTAAGATGAGGCATTACACCATTATTATATTAGAACAGATTTACATAATTGCCAGAAAGATCCCGGCCCAATCGTCTCCTTTGATGCGGTAAAAACGATTTCGTATAATAAAGTGAAAAATTGATGTTTTAAGGCGCTTTTCTTTAAGCGGATTTGCGTGAAAGTTTGTCGGGGTTTGTGTGTGTTTGTGATTTGTGTTTGATGGATGTGTGATTGGTGACGTGGAGCTTTGTTCTTACTAGAACGTAGATATTGGTTTTGGTAAGGAATTTAAATAATGTATGTACAACTAGTGTAACGCTCGCGGCTTCACCCGCGTTGTTAAACAAATCGCAAATTATAATATATTGAAACCTTCCTTTGGAACCACTCTATCTAATAAAAAAACTACAACAAAATTCTTTGCGGAGTTTTATAGATGTAAGTAGTAAGCACACATACGACTTTGTTTTCTTTGTCTTTTTTCAACGGTTTTAGATAAAAAAAAATTGCCTCATTTTGATTAATTTGAAATTACCCACTTTTACCGGGCGAAATCTCTCGCAAATCGTTTACAAAACTTAAAATGAAACCATTAACATTCAAAATAGATAATTTAATCAGAACAATAACAGAAAATTATCCCCTTTCAATTAATATCGCATAGACCGAGAGCCGAACGTTGGAAACACTATCCCAGCTAATACCTCGTAAAGATTTATGCTCCTCCTGAAATCATCTGTGGACCGCACCGCTATTTGTCACGCGACATCTGTTGTGGAACAGTTCACACCGGTGCGAACTGGCTGAAACTGGATCATGTAGTGCAGGAGCTGGTTGGGTTTTTGTGCACACTTTCTGTTTACAAAAAAGTTTTTTGTTACCAGTAATATAATTAAGTTTATCGATGAAAATTACTGTTTGTGTTATTCTTTATTGGTACACATTACAAGTTTATTATGATAATCGATACAGATAGAATACTAAATGATTGCACCTAATATTAAGAAGACGTACATTGAAAATGGAAGCTCAAGTTAAATGAATAATATTTTAACCTAGGTACATAAAATATAAACAATTTTATTATAGAAAGGTGAATTCCACAAGTTTCCCACAGATAATCAATACGACCAAAAAAAGTAATATCCGATAAAATAAATAAAATCCCTATAGCCTCCTGGCGTATTATATAATGGTCTTAAATGAAAGACACTTCAGAACTTATTGTAACAGAAAATGGCTGGTGTGATCCGTTTTTATTGCTTGTTACATTTTCTTTTCAAGTTTCAGAAACGAATTCTAGTTGGTACTTTCCGAGATTAAGGGTGACGGCTGCTATTGGCTTATTGAGAAAAACTTTTTATTATATGGATAACTTTTGTATGGAAATTAAGGTAAGTAGCGTCTAAGTTTATTATAGTTTTTTCGTTGGGTATGTATTGAAGTAAAATTAAACAAAGGATCTTTTTAATAATCTTAATATCGTGTCACAATGTTTGTCCTCAATGGACTCCTTAACCACTTAACCGATTATAATAAAATTCGCATACCATGTGCAGTTCGATCCAACTTGAGAGATAGGATAGTTTAAACATGTAGGTACCACGGGCGAAGCCGGGGCGGACCACTAGTATGATATAAGTTATGAAGCGAAGGTGTTCTTTTTGTTTTTGTCGTACTTGATTTTATCTAGATATATAGTTTGATTTGACGAAAACAGGCTTCCCATGCGAATATAGCTACTTCAAAATCCACCACGGTGGCCTGATGCAGGTTTGCAGACATCACACGTCATGGAACTTTAGTTATTTAGATTTCATCTCTTCATCAAATACAGCAGCGTTTTCTAAAAACATCAAATTGAATATAATAAAAATCGTATAAATGTAGCGCAAAAAGCCGCTTCGCTTAAAGAGCTGGGCATATTAGTCGCATGCCGGACGAACTGGGCCAAGATAACATTGTGGAGCCCAGACACAGCGTCAAACAATAATTATTTATCTTCGTAGTATATAGTCAATTTATCTTCACATAATATTTAAATTAACATTAACAACAAATAAATAAATAAATATTTCGGGACTATATTCACACACGGCACGATCTGATCCCTTACTAAGCTTTCGCTTGTGTTATGGAAACCAGATGGCTGATAAACATACATATATATATATATAATTTTAAATAAACACTTATATAGATAATTAACACCCAGACACAGAGCAAAAATCTATGTTCACATAAAAATATTTGCCCCGGGTGGGAATTGAACCCACGACCAGTGGCTTAGAAGGCAGGATCACTACCAACCAAGCCAACCGGCCATTACAATTACTATTGACCTGGATCCGTTGATTTTGCAAAAAGCGCGGCAAAATATTGGCGCGAATCGAGACACAATATTACATATTTCACATCCCCGTTGCGAAGGATAATTACGAAACAGGAAATTGTAAATGCTGATAAGAATGTGCTGAATATTCCTTTGAATATAATGTTAATATTTTACTATTAGCATAGGGGCAGGATCTTGTACAAAAGTGTGCAATTGGTATGTTTCGTAGAGCATCTGAAAATTTGTGAAAATTTTTGTAGAGTGCGAAATGATTCAATAATATAAAGAAATCGCCTTAAAATTCGTTGAATTTTTTATTTAACTTTTAAATTTATGATAATATCAAAATTAATTTAAGAATTAAATTTATAGATTTGTAGTACCTATTGTTAAAGATGAATAAAAATGTATGGAAAATACCTAATTGTTTTTATTTGTGAAAAATTTATTGTGTTAGTTATTTTACGTAGTAGTTTATGTATACGTAGACATTATTTGTATCCCTACACTAGTTATATTCCACGGTTTCGCTTGCTTTGCAATGTCTTTGAGCGTTCCGCCCCGGCTTCGCCCGTGGTACATGTTTTCGTCATCTCCTCATAATAACTATTCTCGTACTTCAAGGAATATTATAAAAAAGTATTAACTTTGAATACAAATTTACTCTCAATTTAGATTTCATTTAAAATATATTTTTATCCCCATAACTCAGTAACATCAAGTAAAACAATTTGCAACAATTTCCATCCATGCCTGAGGAGGCTTTTCACCTAAGTAACTTATATGTAAGAACCCTCGAGGCCTTTGTCAGAGCTTCGTATTGTTCTAAACTTTTTAACAAAGGTTTAGTCTAGTGGCTCAGAGAATGTGCCAGATTTGTATGCCTTGAAAGGCTTTTGAGGGTTTTATTGACGATATATAATTCACCTACTTTTAAGTATATTATAATATAAAAAGAAGCACATATAAATAATATATCACTACATATTGTAAAACAAAATCGCTATCTCTGTTTCTTTATATCTATGTATGCTTAAATCTTTAAAACTATGCAACGGATTTTGATGCAGTTTTTTTAATAGATACAGTGATTGAAGAGGAAGGTTTTAGTACCTATATTATTTATTAATTATTGGGTTTGTAAAAAGTGGGCGAAGCCGCGACCGCTTCGCTGGTATATTTATTTGTTTGGTATATTTATTTGTTAGATAGTCCATTTAACCACGAAGGCTATTTAAGCTGTTTTCATTACGCTAAGAACAATAAAAGCGAAGCAATGCGGGAAAACCTAGTCTTTTATATTTCATAGTAAATCAAATAAAATCAATTATGTTCGATTCCCCGTGGAGACGAAGAAAAAAAATGTCTCGGTCTGGCAGGCCGCAGAAGGCTGATCACCTACTTGGCCCTAAAGAAAATCGATCAGTGAAACAGATATACGTCTGCTCCTTACCCCACTAGGGGACATGGGACTTTACATACTGCTAAAGTATTGTAAAGTATTTTTTTTATGTCAGAACAAGCAAAGGGGCAGGTGGGCTACCTGATGTATGCACCTATGTAAAATCCTTATCAATTACCACTAAGAAATCTAATACAACAATCCTGCATCAATATTTCTACTATTAGCTCAATCTATTACACCTCTTAAGATTTCTTCATTCAGCAGTATAGATATAACGCGGCAAGACGGTTAATGTGACTCCATTCATTCCTAACCTCCTCAGTAACAGCGTATTTGAAATTTAAATCGACCCTTAGCTGAATTGCTGTTCAAGCCAGCAATGATTTACCAAGAGACATTCAATAATCGACTCTAATTTGGGAGCCGTTGAGTGGAATTTCGGTTGTGGTTAGATACCATTGAGATTACGTTACGCCTTGCAACTTTTTCAGCGGTTTTCTGTATTAGTTTATACGGGGTTATTGTTTAATCATGGATTAGGATAACGTTATTTATGTACCTTTATTAATATTATTTCTTAATGAAAGTATCTATAAACCTATAGATAGGACTACACATTGTTGATAGAGTTAATTAGACTTATAGAACGCAAAATTATGCTAAATCATTCTTGCTAATTATATAATCCTATATTATCCTAAGGGCTGAATTTCAATCCTTGGTTAAAACTTATTCATCGAATAACGTATTAAACTACCATTTCAAAAATGTATTCTAATTGTCCGTATATTAATAATTATGACAGTTTACAGGTGACATTTTGAAATGTTCGTGTAATACTTTATTGGACGGATAAATTTTAACCAAGGATTGAAAAATCGGCCCTAAGTATAATAATATTAAAATATATTAGTAAATTATGTTAGTAAATGATTCTTATTTTACACTACCTAAACCTAATTTACCATGCATAAAAAATTTTAGGTAGATGAATGTCGTGAAAAATAGAACATAATATGGGTATTTGTTAATATTATATCAACAGAAAGGAAAACAAATATTATATGTCACTGATAAAATTATATGTTTCCAATTACAAACACCCAAAATACTTACTTGCCTGTTTCCTCTACGTAGTAATTAATGAAGGAATAATTAATGAATAAATAATACTGCTGTATCACGCGGCTTCACGTGGGTTACCGTAAATACGGATCAAAAGATAATATGCAATAATATGTAGACACAGTAATCCGTGTGTTGTGAAGATAATGCGTTAATTTATTTATACTGGCTGTTCGTCCTGGCTCTACTCGTGTAGACTATTTATTTATCTATATTTCAAAATTTAATTAAATTTTCAATGCTCCTAATATTAATTAGAAGTGTAAACACTAACACTAACTAAACAGCTCTTAAAAATACTGTGATAATTATAATGTATCATTTTTTAAATCTTCAACTATAATTATTGAGTACCTACTTTTTTATATTTCGAAATTAATTTTTATTTGTTCTATTTTAAAGGATTTAAAATCTTTGAGTCAAATAAAATGTGTTAAAATCCCCTTTTTTAAACTACTTTTAATGAGCACAATGAATTATTTATATTAATTATAGTTTATTATAAGTTTAGCAAAATACAAAATAATACCTACCCACAAGCATTCTCAGCAAATAATTGCACATTCTACGTAAACATTTCATGTACCTACCTATATTTTAAAATTGAGATTTATTTAAATCAAAATTCCGTTTAAACGAATAAATAAGTACATCTGTGAAAAGTGCGGTTTTAAATTAATTTTTCAGTAAGCACTTATATGACAGGAATACAATAAAGAAAACACGCCTTTAGCAGTTTTTAATAATTTTCATGATTAAACCCGTTCGCTATTAAAGTTTCAGTAATATATTATAGAACTTATTTATTTCTCTCCAGGGATGAATGTATAAACTTTTATTATGACCTCTATTTGAAGGGAGTAGAGTTCAAATTGACTTGGTTTAGTTTGAATGAAAATATTGCAAAATATATGGGCCTGTTCCGATGCATCGTTCGAAGTTATTTCGTTTAAAAAATAAAGATTGATGTCGATACGGAATTGTGATGGTGAAATGAATGCGTCTTAAATAATCTATGTTATTATGAATATTTTTCAAAGTAGGATATTAAAGAATATATATGGGCATAGATCGTCTAATATATTATGTATCTTAATACTATTATAAGGGCGAAAGTATGTAAGTATGGATGTATGGATGTATGGATGTTTGTTACTCTTTCACGTAAAAACTACTCAACCGATTACAATGAAATTTAGCACACAAATAGAGGGTAACTTAGATTAACACATAGAATAGGTTTTATCCCGGAAATCCCACGGGAACGGGAACTATGCGGGTTTTCCTTTGAAAACGCGGGCGAAGCCGCGGGCGGAAATCTAGTTACATAATATGTATGCTTTGCTTGGTGCCATGGTGTTTGAGGTTAACAAGAAAAACTATTTCAAATTTATTTGTAGGTAAGTTTATTAATAAGCTACAAATATATTATAATATACTAGATTTCCGCCCGCGGCTTCGCCCGCGTTTGCAAAGGAAAACCCGCATAGTTCCCGTTCCCGCGGGATTTCCGGGATAAAAACTATCCTATGTGTTAATCCAAGTTACCCTCTATATGTGTGCTAAATTTCATTGTAATCGGTTCAGAAGTTTTACATGAAAGAGTAACAAACATCCATACATCCATACATCCTTACAAACTTTCGCCTTTATAATATATTATATTATTATATTAGATTTAATATTTATCATTAACGTTATTTACATATACTATGATATTGGTAAGTATATACGCATAGTAGAGTTCTCCTTTTTCTTAAGGGATTTACGACTAAGTCGAGATACAGAAAACTATATTTGCCTCACATTCTTATAAAATGTCTTGGAACATTTTTATATCTTGTTTAATTTTACTTCAATACCGTGTGCTATGATAAGGTCAATATTTAACCGTGCACTCGGATATAGTCTAAGAGACGAATACGTTTTTATTTTAGACATGAGATATTTACCGCGTTAAGAAGTAGCCTATAATGTCAGTCTCTAGCTTCCTTTCTATTTCCAGACAAAAAAAATATTTGCAACTTGAAAGAGAAACAAACTAACGAATTACTTTCACTTTCTACTAATATTATAAATGAAAATGTTGGATGTATGTATGTTTGTTACTCTTTCACGAAAAAATCGTTAGACGAATTTGGATGAAAATTTACAGTAATATTGCTTGCAAACCAGAATAACACATGAGCTAAAGCAATACTTGATTGAAGGCACAGTTAATATTAATAGTATGTGTTAGGTAGTAGGTGTGATAGGTAGTTAAAATGTAACTAGTTCTTGGACTATAAATATCCAGTACAGAAGCGGATGCAAGCGAAATGAGCTCCCGTCCCAAAAGGCTCTCGTGTTGAACTTAGAATGTTTGAATGGATTTCTGAATTTTAGATTTAGCTCGCAATGCTTATAATTCTTGAAATATGTAACGTATTTTGTACGGCAGCTCTTGGAGTATGTTTCTTAGGTTGTTATAATGTGTTATAGGCTAAAAAAATAATTGGTATATTTATGTATAGTTATAAGTATAACTTGCATTTTGATTGGAATTGAGTATGTTTTATCAAATAACGATACCTTTTTGTCTGAATTAAGTAATAAAATGCGTATTTTTGATATTTGTAAAAAATACTATTAAAATGTTATCAGTATGAATACAAATTCAAATTATCAATTTAAACAAAAGTGTAATTGGATCCATGATAAATTTTAGTTTCACCTCTCTTTGTGTTAAATAAATTAACGAGATTTCTCTTTATTATCATAATTGTTAACTAAAGACAAAAATAGTAATTTGTTAGTCTGTAAATATTCTTCTTTATGTTTTAAATAATTGAAACTTCAAAAACTACGAAATTTCCATACAAATTGCAAGTGAAATAACAGAATTCTCTTCGCATCTGACCCGAGCCAGACTTCGTGACATTTTTCTAGCCGTCGGTTTTATTAGTTTGTAAATGAACGAACAAATTCATACTTAAACTTATTTTCTGACATTGAAAACATCCTTTTTGTATATTGTCGTTATAAAAAACTATTCTAGTGATTTTTATCTATATACAATATTATAAAGCTGGATAGTTTGTTTGATTGTTTGTTTGAACGCGCTAATCTCGGGAACTACTGGTCCGATTTGAAAATTTTTTTCGGTGTTATATAGCCCATTTATCGGGGAAGGCTATAGGCTATATTATATAATCACGCTAATACCAAAAGGAGCGTAGCGCGGAGCACAGCTAGTCAAAAATAAAAATAATAGGCGTATTTGTTTGTAAATTATATTATTTGATAAAAAATAAATCTCATCTGGTTATCAGATGAGTGAAGGTCGATCCTAATTCGGATCCTAGACTATAATGACCTACCATTTTGCGTGGTTACCCCGTGGGTGTTGAAATGAAAGGTCGTGGGTTCGATAATTAATCAAAGGAAACTAATAAAAGATCTCTGAATGAAAATTCTGAGGAAAATCCATAGAAATCCTTGCTGTCATCTTTCAGAAAATAAATTAGTTAAATAGTTTTTTAAATGAATTCACCCACTTGAAGACGTGGGATTTAATACTCAGATAGGTACAAAAAAAGTATACCTGTTATTTGCATGTTAGATAAATCTTATAAAACAGAAAAAACTTGTCTGTATAACACTTCCTGACGCATATTTTCGTGCATAAATTGTCATTTAAACTGGCAGATAAATTAAACAGCCCCCCTAGTCAAGTGGCTTTCTGTTAGCGTAGCGTTCAATAGAATAGACTACGAATGTATGAGATTGACGTAAGCTATAGATACGTTTATCTACAGCTTACGTCAATCTCATACATTCGTAGTCTATTCTATTGAACGCTACGCTAACAGAAAACCACTTGACTAGGGGGGCAGAACATATCCTACAGTTGTGATACCGACCATAAGTAATGGAACTATATCTATCCTATCGATTCGATAATACGCCCATTTAAACGCAGCATTCAACCGCATTAAACAACTGTTCACTTTTAGGATATACATATTACAATTTGACAGGTAAGTCTGAAGTCCGTACCATGAGTTACAAGTCGAATCTTGCGTTCGTTTATTGCATTCGATAGCGACTAATTTAAAATCGAAACATTATTTCTCGAGAGCGTCCTTCAAATGAGCTACTCATGGAACTAATTTAATTATCTAAAATCTTCGAATTTTCAAGATTAGAGTGAACAGGTATTTTCTAAGGAAGCGCACCATTTTAGACTATATGTTCGCTAACCAAGAGCTTCCTTAAACAAAAAAATTGAATACCTACTCTACAAGACAGGAAACACTAGCCTAAAAATGTCAATAGGTTTTTACTTTATAACTGCTCGAATCAGGTTTTTAAGTGACCTAGAGGCGCTGTATAATTTTCGCTAGCTACATGACAGGACACGCTAGCCGTAAGTATCGATAGGTTTCTATCTCTACCTGAATCAGTTTACTAAATGATTACCTACGTATCAGTTTACACTACTGAAGCGTAAGCGTGGAGTGAACAGGTACCTTCTAGGGAAGCGCGTTCCATCTTAGACCACATCTCAGCTTAACATCAGGCGAGATTGTGGTCAAGCGCTTCCCTATTACCAATAAATAAAAAAAAAGCGACGCTAGATTCACTGTATAATTTTTCATACAATCTGTTTACACAGTAAGATTTCGATCGGATTTTTGCCGACTCATAATACCGAAATTAGTTGTTTAAGTGACCGCTAGGGGCGCTGTAGTACTTTTTTATACAATCTTGCAATCGAGTAAGATGACTGAAAACTCGTGGTAGTACCAAATTTGTATTCGAAACACGTTTTGGATAGCTCGCTAGATGTCACGTAGATTTTTCAAAGGCGCATTTTGTCGGTTCATCGTTAACATTTAATGCCGATCAGCTTTTATTCGTATGGTTTGTCGATTCGGTTCCAGATGAATATGTTGATCTGTATTGGTTTTGTACTGTGTTCAAGTTAGGTAATAGAATTTCAATATTATGTGGTCAGCGATTCCGCGTTAGCGAACGATAATGAGTTTTCCGCCCGCGGCTTCGCCCGCTTTGTCTAAAACCTAATAAATTATATACTAAAACCTTCCTCTTGAACCACTCTATCTATTACAAAAAAACCGCTTCAAAATCCGTTGCGTAGTTTTAAAGATTTAAGCATACATAGGGACATAGGGACAGAAAAAACGACTTTGTTTTATACTATGTAGTGATAATTGAGTAATTATTTATGTATGTAGGTAACTACTTATGAGCTGAAATCATATTTCTGAATTAATTATTTATTTATTATCAAACATGTCACAATATGAACTCATGAACTAAAAATATGAAATAACTCTAGTTTTAAAATATTTACAAGTATGAGATCGTTCTACTGTTCTAATAATTTAATAACCTTTTTAACAATGTTGAAGCTTGATACAATCTGTTTCGAAGCATCTTAATTCAGAACACTCGCAACAAAAATCAATCCGTAGTCTCCAAAAATAATCCACTTCGTTTTAGCTCATCCAGAGTTAAAACCAAGCTATGGGCAAATTAAAAGCACTCGGCATCTGCAATGTCCTATCGGCTTTTTTTGGTCGCAGTCAGCATAGAAACAGTTCGCAAATGTAGGCAATATTGATTTTAACTACGTTTGTACTTCGGTAAAATTTATAGCAGATTTTAGACTATAGAAGCTGTGTGTTACATCCGTGGATAAAACTAGAGGAAAAACTTTCATGCATCCTGTCCTTTAGGGGATGCTTAAAACAAATAATAGCATTATAGGTATATTAGACTATTTTCATTCCAAATTTCATCCACATCGGTGTTGTATTTAAGCTGTAAAAACGTAACACAGAACCATAAATAACTTCGAATTAATAACATTAGTAGGTAGTAGGTACTTATGTATTAATCAAATCTGTGCCTATATCTATTTGTTATATTTACGTCTTTATCGTACAATCCTATTAAAAAGCTTAAACAAAATTCAGTCTTATATAAAAGTAATCAACTTCTACTACAATAAAGCAAATGTTTGCACTATGCTGCTTAAACTAGCAATATTGCACTCCATCTAATAAATCGAAATGTTTACAAACAAGCTAGTATATTGTACTCATAATTATGTAGCTGAGGAACTAATATATATTTATTATTCGTGTTAGACGCCTTAGTGTTTGTAGGGTTGGCACGAGTATATTAAAATGAAATTTCAGCCACATTGTATAATAACGAAAAGATTTTAATAATTTCACTGTTAAATAGATAGTACATAATATCAATATGTTATGATTAAAGTGCCTTACTTTTAAATTTTAACTTAGCTTTAAATCGTCGACCTGCAATTTCAACATTCACTTCAAAACATCATTTTTGAATCAGATTCCATAAAATTCACAACTACATAATATCCAAACAATTAAACGTATCACAAATACCTTATCCACAAAATCTTTTTCAAGCAAAACAATACCAAATCAAAATTTCAAAACCCTCAGTGACAGTCCTCCGTAGCGTGCTACGAGTGTGGTAGCCTTGGTGGTAGCAGCAAAACCTTTGATACAAAATGCATGAACATCATTTTCAAGATTTCAAAACGATAAACATACCTTAAAATCATTCACGACTCTATATTATAATCCACAAAAAACCCGTTTACCAATCAAAACAAAACAAATATAAAAATTCAAAACAAACAGTGACAGCCCCACGTAGCGCTTCGTAGCAGCAACGCCTTTGTGTCGCGCTTTACTTCCGATTAGTAAAATGTACGAACATCATTTTTAAGATTTCAAGACGATAAACATACCTTAAAATCATTCACGACTCTATATTATAATCCACAAAAAACCCGTTTACCAATCAAAACAAAACAAATATAAAAATTCAAAACAGTGACAGCCCTACGAAGCGTGCTACGGGTGTCCGTAGCAGCAAAGCCTTTGTAGCGCTTTACTTCCCATCAGCAAAATGTAGCTACTTTATAGGAGTGAAAATTAAAATTGCAAGTTAGATTGTTTTACGGGAATTCGGATACAAGCTATGGCTTTTGGAATTGGGATAGTTGGTAAATGTTAAAAATATGTTATGAGTTATGACGATTCAAAAGTGCTTCTAGAAGAAGTCTAATTGAATAAATAAATGTTTGAGTTTGAGTTTTACCGGTTATGTGTCAAGTGTAAGTAATAAATTGTTACGTGATTAATTGAAAATTTATAGTTTTAACCATTTTTCATAAATCATATAAACACATAAGGTACCTACAAAAACTTAGAAAGAAACTAAAGAAATAGTTTATTATTCAATTCCTAGAAGATGAACAAGAAAGTAAGTAGATATACCTACTTATGTCGTCTTTAATACCTAAAATTCTTTAAATTGTATATCTATACTAATATTATAAAGCTGAAGAGTTTGTTTGTTTGTTTGTTTGAACGCGCTAATCTCGGGAACTACTGGTCCGATTTGAAAAATTCTTTCGGTGTTAGATAGCTCATTTATCGAGGAAGGCTATAGGCTATATATCATTACGCTACGACCAACAGGAGTGGAGCCACGGGGGTGAAACCGCGCGGAGCAGCTAGTAACAAAATATACACATGATGTAACTACATTCTTCCAAAACGGTTTCACAGATTTGTAAGATTTGTTCTACTTTTGGCAGTTCCTAAGTTCGTAAACTATTTTTATACCCCTGACTGATAAGGGTGGCCTGTCAAACCTTTGATTGCTGGGTCAACTACATACCACTAAATAAGTACAGAATATAAAACGAAGTCGCTGCCCGCTTTCTGTCTGTCCCTACGTATCTTAAAAACTATACAACAGATTTGGTTCCTTTTTTAATAACTCAGGCCCCGGAACCACAGACACAATAGAAAATCTATTGTGTCTGGGACCGATCAGGCCGCTTGGGGCTCAATGGGTTAAATAGATAGAGTGGTTTTAGTACATTATTCGTCACGGTTTAGACAACGCAATATAAGCCGGTAGTATCCTAGTAAATTATACTAAGTAATATAGATATTCGTAATACCAAATATGTCGCATACATATTCTGATTTACCAGTTAATCCTTAAGGGTTTATTCCAGGTACCTCACTCAATTTCCGCTCTGTCAAAACCTCGTAATGCGAATAATTTATAAGGATACTGGCGTGTTTAAATTGCTTTAAATTATAAATAAATGCACGATTATGTAAACACAATTAACAGGAATAAAAGATGATTAAATCCTTTATTTTGTTATTCAAATAAGAAATATTTCAAAGAAACATAACGTGGCTATAACACATATTATATTTTACTAGCTGCACTCCGCGGTTTTACCCACGTTGCTCCGCTTTTGTTGGTCTTAGCGTGATGATAGCCTATAAGCCTTCCTCGATAAATGTACTATCCAACACCGAAAGAATTTTTCAAATCGGACCAGTAGTTCTTGAGATTAGCGCGTTCAAACAAACAAAGAAACTCTTTAGCTTTTTAATATTAGTATAAATTTAAATTGTGATATTTTTCTTACAATGTAGACAAACTTAACAATAATTATTAAGATTTAAAAAATACTTAACATAATTATTATGACAGTCGTGTATAAGAATAAATAAGTGTTACAAAGTAATTGTAATTAGGTAAATGTTATTATATGGAGTCACATTTAAGTTTTTTTTAAGCAATATACACTGATACGCTTAATCAGATAGCCATATACTGCAAAAATACAGTTACAACATAAAATTAATAATAATCGATTCATCACTAAACCAATCAAAGAACGCATCAAACGTTCATTGAACAAAATCAAAAACTATTCAAGATATGCACATACACAAAACCAATATAATCTGTTGCACTCAAACAAAACCGAACAAACATTAATAATCAACGACAAAACGATTATCTCGATTCGATACGTGCTAATTCGATTATTCGATTATCACAGGATAAGCGTTACGTGAACGTTGGATGCACCGATTGGATTCTGAAATCGAATAATTGTTTAATCGGTAAACGATTCGATGTTTACATGGTGCTAGAATCATAACTGCACAAGTGATTCTCCAAGTTTTGTTATGTGTTTGTGAATGAATGTGCAAGAGTATTTAATTATTTAAATTTAACAGCAAAGTATATAAAATAAAATAAAAAAACAATTAGAATATTCCCTGTTTTTATAAGATTAAGGGCCGATTTTTCAATCCTTGGTTAAAACTTATTCGTCGATAATGTATAAAACTACCATTTTAAAAACGTATTCTAATTTCCCGTATTTGACAGTTTAGGTACGTGACATTTCAATATTTTCGTGTAATACTTTATTGGACGGATAAGTTTTAACCAAGCATTGAAATATCGGCCCTAAGTAGAATTTAATTAAGATCATAATTTGTCGTTAATCTTTTGTTTTATATTTTGCTATAGATAAAATCAAAATTGATGCCACTATCTTGCTTCTTCTGACCTAATTATTTCACGCAACAAAGACCAACAGATTTAAATCTTTATTCGTATATTATTTAGGTTCTCTCCAGGAATGATAAGAAGGCTTTATTCATACCGATATCACCATCATACTTATTCTACATCACAATGGAGAAAGTCTATTCCGAAATTTAATACAATTCAGTACCTATAATAAAAATCAATCTGATGAATTGACCTTGACAAAAAAGGTTAATACTGGTGAATAAAGACTTCCTTACAATAATTTCATCATAATATTATATGATACTAGCGGTCCGCCCCGGCTTCGCCCGTGGTACATGTTTACGTTTTCTCTACATAAGAACCATCCTCGTACTTCAAGGAATATAATAAAAAAAGAATTATCGAAATCGGTTCAGCCGTTCTCGAGTTATGCGCTTACCAACACATTTTGCGATTCATTTTTATATATAAGAAGAATAAGATAGATCCCTGCGTTTGCTATTAATTTAAGAATACGTTATCACGTTAGACCTTCTGTACTAGAGATTGGTTGATAACTCTCATTACGATCCAATACTAAAACATTCAGGTACATTTGCCTAATCGTACCAACTTCAATACACTTAGCCTTCGTACATACATACAAATAGTATTACATCTAGTTGGCTTACAGAACACGAACCAATTTTATGTTCGCGAAACCGTCGATTGCCTATGCCAATGTATGTAATGGATCCTCTTCACAATGGGCAGCGTTGGCCCAACAAATGATCGTCGACGTTTGCCGCCATTACGGCGATGAATAAACATCTGCAATGACGGCCGATCATAGACATTTAGGCCCTCTACGATATGGTGACTACTCGCCCAACGCTGCCCATTGTGAAGAGGGCCCATTATATTGTGTTCATCTATTTTGTATAGAACTCGAGAATTGTGTGCTTTGCTAGCAACAATTACTTTTGGTTCAATGTCTAGTATAGTCTGTTATAGAGCTAGAAACACCAGGCTGATCAATGAAGATTATTATATTACTAGCTTACCGCCCGTGGCTTCGCCCGCTTTGTCTAAAACCCAATAAATTATATACTAAAACCTTCCTCTTGAATTATTCTATCTATTAAAAAAAACCGCATCAAAATCCGTTGCGTAGTTTTAAAGATTTAAGCATACAAAGGGACATAGGAACAGAGAAAGTGACTTTGTTTTTATAATATGAGTTAATGTTATAGGAGAGTCATTCGCTTGAGGAAAATTAGTAAGATGTTAACATAACAGTTATTTATTTGTATATTACTCGATATTGCATTGATATCATTGAAATAAGGAGGAGAAAATAATCAAATTACTGAAAGTAAAAGGACAAAAATTTCAAAAAAAAAAACAAGAATGTCACTCATATGGGAATACATGCAAATTAACAATAGATTTTCTTTTGGAGAGCTTCTCTCTTTTGGAAAACTCTTGCTTAGTTAAAATTATTCGAATTTAATACAGTTTGAAATTACATTTCTGACAATTTTTATTTGTATGGAAACCAAGATAATCTAAAACTATCATATCGTAAGCATACAATTAATATAATGTAAGAAATTACAAATTACACACATATGTAATTAATTCTACAAAACACAGATTACGACGTAATGAACAGAAAACCCTCGACACAAAACTAATTAACAATAACCAATATCTATTAATTTACAATAAACTGGCAATAATAAGGGGTGTAATAAGTTAATAAACCATGCCATTCACGTTATTGTCTCGTTTAATAAGGTACGAATTAGAATATTAAACGGTTTATCGGCTCGTGAATAGTTTACTTTATGTGGGGTTATGAAAATTACTTCGGAAGTTTTGGGTTCGATTTATCGCGTTTTAAAATCGTGTGGGGTAATTTAGATCGGCTAACCCTTTCTGGATATATTGCACTAGACGTACCGGCTTCGTACGGGTTGATCTGGGCATTAAATATAGTCTATGCTACGCGATAAAGATAGAATAAAGAGCTGTCTAATGGTAGAGGAATAATCAAAATTTGTCTAGTAGTTTTGAGTTATATCGGAATAAACTAACAACAAACAAAACAATCTTCCATTTTTATGATACAAATGAAGAAATTAATAAATGAACATAATACAAAATAATAATTATTATACTTAGTAATTAAAAATATTTTTGTTTAATTGTTTCACCGCTAATAAGCAGATAGAGACGAACATTGAATTTATCTACTTACGTATATTGATAAAAAAGTGGAATAGAATTTTCGAAAACGGAGAACGGATCGAATGCGTAGTGTACCTACCTAAATAAAAGAGAGCGTGCGAGCACACGTGTCAGGAGTGAAACTTCTTTGGCAAAATTCAAAGATAAAAATCGTCGCCTTACTCCATGACACGGTATTGAAATGATGACCGTAAAATTTTACTCTCACGCCAATAGAAAAATTTAAAAATCTCGTTGAAAATGCTTGTAATCTATACATCTATACGTATATATAATAAATCTGTAGAGGGTCAATTCTGTACATTGAAAATATTGAAAAAATAAATAGCAGGGGGTGTTACTGGATCGATACCAAACCCAAATATGTGATTAAAAAAAATTTTGTCTGTCTGTCTGTCTGTCTTTCTCTCTGTTTGTGAAGGCATCACGTAAAAATTAACGGTTCGATTTCGATGAAACTTGGTATAATTATACCTTATTATCCTGGGCATAAAATAGGATACTTTTTATCCCGGAAAAATACGTAGAAATATATAAATCTTAATTTTTCCGCGCGGACGGAGTCGCGGGCGGAAGCTAGTTTTAAATAGTTTTCTTTCTATAAATAGAAGCTAGATAACAAAGTGAAAACTATTTCAACAGAGTTATAAGCACTGAAGCCTGAAACCTATTATTATATTGAACAACACCAAGTTACGGAACTTAGCACTTTGACATACTTTACAATGACAAAATAGATATTGGAAAGTGCTTAAAATAGTTCGTAAATTCAAGTTTTGTTTAAAGTTAGAAAAGACGATGAAATAAGGAGGAAAACAATGTCATTTTTAATCATAATATATTTAACTCAAATCTGACTGACTGACTGACTATTGATCTATCAACGTACAGCCCAAACGACTGGACGGATCGGGCTGAAATTTGACATGCAGGTAGATGTTAGGACGTAGGCAGAAGAGGATTTTCATCAGTTCTACCCTAAAGGGGATAAAATAGGGAAGGAAAGTTTGTACCATGAAAGTTTATCTTTTCCACGCAGGTGAAGTTGCGGGCAACAGCTAGTAGTATGATAAGCTTATAATTAATTAGAATTGTAATATATTCACTAATGATAATAATTTATGAAGGGCTTACAATATAAAACCTACCCAAAAATTTTAATGGCACAATAATATGTACTTGTACATTGTAAAATGTGTAGAATTTCGTCGTTTACAAGGCGGCGTCAGTTTACAAATCATTTTGTATTATGCCGAGAATTCACTATTTCCAAACGTCCAGAAGAAGTTGGTTTTGAGCCGGCCCAATTTTTCAAATAAAAGAAAAATAATCAAAATCGGTTCACCCAGTCGAAAGTTCTGAAGTTATAATCCCAAAAATAAATACCTGCAGTCGAATTATACACCTCCTCCTTTTTTTAAGTCGGTTGAATAAAACCATAACACATCATCGGATATATTGCAATTTATAAATTATAATAATATTTAAATATTATTTAGTAGGTAATATTGTTTCTTATCATTAAGTGCAGTGGAAAACAGGTTAAAATAATTTTTATGAGAATAAGGTAGACAAATTAGCACCATTTTGTATAAAATGTCATATTATTCTTGATATAAAATTAATTTATTCTATGATTATTTTATAATTGTCACGAGGAAAAAAATGCATCGTACAATACTCTTACTGTACAACTAGCGGTCCGCCCCGACTTCGCCCGTGGTACATAATATTTACGTTTTCTCTACATAAGAACCATCCTCGTACTTCAAGGAATATAATAAAAAAAGAATTATCGAAATCGGTTCAGCCGTTCTCGAGTTATGCGCTTACCAACACATTTTGCGATTCATTTTTATATATAAGATTAGAAATTAACGGATTTTAAACGCAATCTATTCACTAGATATAATATTAACGCTAAATAATAGATATTATTTAGCGTTAATATTATTAGTTAGCCTATAACTTCGATAATAATTTGGCACATAGTCTATAATAAAAAAAAAAAAACTTTGAATCGCTCTATCTAGTATAAAATTCGCATCAAAATCTGTTGCGTAGTTTGAAAGATAATAATTTATAGAAATCATACACACAGCGGAAAGTGACTTGTTTTATACTATGTATTGATAAATCGATTTAAAAATCACGTTTAAAGTAGTTTTAATATTTAATTAATAAACATTTTAGTTCTACTTTGATTTTAAATTACATTAAAATTAATTAATTAGTGCTAAAATAGTAAATATTAGTAATTATTAACTATTTTATTGATAGAAAAGTGAAAATAATTGTGAAACACACCTTCTATGTGATCTACGCAACGTTTTGTATAACGCGGAGGTCAACGTGTCAACGGTTATCCGAATTCAAACATCTTCTCCAATAAACCAGGGGAGTACTAGTTTTAAAATTTCATATTTAATTATAAACGACACCTACATTCATTTGTAATACTAACACCGCTCATATTTAATGAGCTACGTCACAATAAATACATTGGCATAAAAGTTACCGTCTCACTTTGCTTGACAAGTTGGAAGCAATTTAGAAGACAAAAACTTATCGCCCCAGACAATATTATTCTTTACTCTTTACTACATCATACCGTTAATCACTTAATATCAACATTCAGTTCTATCATAATAGTATTCAGGAATAATTATCTCATACATTTCCTTTCATCTGTTTCAGTAACTTAAAAGTACAACATGCTGACCCGCAAGGCAGTAGCTAAGGACATGGAGAATAAATTAAAAGCTACACTCCATGATTTAAAAGCTTCACAATCTTTATGTGAAAAGCTCATACAAGAGCGGGATGAAAGTGAATTAGAGATTCAAGGAATTATAAAAAAGAACTCTCTTCTTAAGGCCGAGCTGGCTGAACTACACATGAAATACATTTATAGTGAAGACAAGTGCAAAGCCCTACAAGACGTTGTGGACAGCTTCCAGCAGTGCTCTAGTGACCATGAGAAAGCTCTCAGCCGTATCGCTGAGTTGGAATGTAGCTTAATGGAAGCGCAAGAGGACAATCCCAAGCGGCAATGCAACACACCAAGTAGTCTTCATGATGAATTAATTGAATGTGGACAGTTAAGTGGCTCTATAAACTTTAAAAAAATCAATTTCTCTTCGCATAAGAAGTTAAAAAAATATCTTAGAATAAGTAAGTTCATCAAGCGTACGCAATCTATTGTTAGAAAGAGTTCTTTAAAAAAGATAGTTCAACTAAAGAAAGACAACATAAACCTTGTTCAGGAGTTAGATAAATATCATAGGGATCTAGAATACTATAAAATCTTATATGATGTAGAAACAACTGAACTTAAGGAGAAGATAGACTCCTTAAGTCAAATGTTAACTGATGTGAACCAGAAATACTCTTCTGCCCAAATGCAAATTAACGAGCATATACAAGAGGCAGATTATCTTATTAAGTTGAGCAATGAGAATATGGATCGTTTTGAGTCGCTGACCAATAAATATGTATGTCAGTGTTCAAACAATGACAATGAGCAACCGTCGCCCCATAAGCCTGACTACACAGACATATATAGTGTTAAACCCACTACCACAATTCCAACCAGTAATACTAAATACCTTTCAAAGCAGGAAATAATTGTGTTGTCAGATAATATTGGTCAGGGATTTGGCGCTATGCTCAACAACTTAGGGCTTAAAGTTACTAATGTTTGTACGCCTAACAGTTCATTTAAATATATAATCAAATCACTGGATCATTTCAGCTTTAATAAGAATAATATTGTAATTATATTATATGGGGACAGTTTAAATATAAATAATAAGGATATTGATGTAGGATTAAAAAAAATGTTAGATATTAGTAGTAATACTAAATGTAAATTTATGTTGTGTACCTTGCCATACCTACCTGGTTTAACACAAGAACAAAATAGATTAATTCATAATATGAATTTAAAATTGTATAACCTAACAAATCATCATCGTGATGCATTTATTTACTTTGACATTAACTCATGTATTAAATCTTTTACTTTGACAAAGAATACAGTGTATCTGCCATATAGATATAAGCGTGAACTTGCTATGTTAATAGCATATAATATTAACCAGTCTGGTACATGTTCGGTATCAGACCATCAATCTACTATAATTTTATGTAGTAGTAATTTTATACATCAACCTAGATTAAGTGTAGACATACAATCTAGCCCTAAGCTAGATTTAAACTAGTATATAAGACAACAGCTAAGCAGTCTTTTTCCATTGTGCATCAAAATATTCAAGGCTTGGCTAGCAAATTGTTAGAAATAGAATTGTTTCTGAATGATAACAATATTAAAATATTTTGTGTAACAGAACATTGGCTTAAACAATGTCAGTCGTTAGTAAATATTGAAAATTACAAATTAAAAAGTATATACTTTAGGACACAGGCTATTCACGGAGGTTCTGTTATTTTTGTACATGATAGTGTAAAATGTAAAGAACGAACTGACATTGTTAGTCTTTCTGTAGAACGGACCATTGAACTGTCCTGTGTGGAGCTGGAGTGTTATGTTATTGTTTGCGTTTATAGACCCCCTTCCAGTGACTATAATATGTTTGAGACAGTCATGGAAGAAATATTAAAGCGTCTAAGCAGGAGTAAAAAAAAAGTTATAGTATGTGGTGATTTTAATATTGATTTACTTTTACAAACACAAACGGCTACACGAATTGTTAATTTGTTTCAGTCATTTAATCTATATAAACTTTTTAACGAACCCACACGAATTACACCTACTTCTGCAACTTGTATTGATAATATATACTGTGACTGCATCTGTTTAGAGAAAAATATTCTCAATACATTGACTTCGGATCACTGTGGCCAGAAAGTAGTTTTTGAATGGGATTGCATACCTACATTTAAAAGGATTAATGTTAGGCCTATAACTAAAGAAGGCATTAATAAATTTAGGATTAATATTAATAAAAACCTGCCCGTACTAAATGATCAATCCTATCCTAATAGTCCGTGTGAAATGTTTAAAAATCTTTTTAATTTAGTACATAAAGAATTTGAAAAAATATTTAAAGTTAAATCTTTAAATATTACCAAGGATTTACCATTTAGTAAATGGGCGACAGCTAGTATACATAGGTGCAGGAACGTTCTTTATGAATTATATGGTATGAAGCAATATAATAAAGACCCATCTTTTCTTAGTTATGTTAGAAATTACTCAAAAATTTTTAAAAAAGTTTGTTTCACTGCAAAGCGTTTGTATATCAAAGAAAAAATACGCGACTCTGATAATAAAGTTAAAACAGTTTGGTCAATTATTAATGGTGAAATGGGTAAAAGCAAATCAAGTAATACCATAAAACTTGTAAATAATGACAGGGTTATTGACAAAAGTGCTGATGTTGCGCTTGCTTTTGAAGAATTCTTCAGTAGTGTCCCTGCTACTATTACTAATAGTTTAAATTCGTCTTCAGCACTTGCAGAGACCTTTTTGAGGGACCATGTTGCGAAGTGCAGTACATTATTTGAATTACGACACGTAACTGCTAATGATATTGTTACTGCCTTTAAGACGCTTAATCTTAAAAATACTTGTGATCTTTGGGGAATGTCCGTAAATTTAGTTAATAATATAATAGAAAATATTGCGAAAAATTTAGCTTCCATATTTAATAAGTGTTGTGACTATGGTACATTTCCTAATTTACTAAAGCTTAGTAAAGTTATACCTTTATTTAAGAAGGGCGATCAAGAAGACTGTAACAATTATAGACCTATCTCTATTTTACCAACATTAAGTAAGGTATTCGAGAAGTTAATATTAAACCAATTGAGTAGTCATTTTGCATCTAATAATTTACTGCACACCAAACAGTTTGGTTTCACAAAGGGGCGCTCAACCACAGATGCTGGAGTTGCACTTCTAACACATATATATAAGGCATGGGAAAACTCAAAAAATGCTCTAGGGATATTTTGTGACCTCTCCAAGGCATTTGACTGCGTTGAACATTGTACTTTGTTACGTAAACTTAATCACTATGGAATTAAAGGAAAAGCCCAGAACCTCATAGCGTCATACCTGCATGATAGGATACAGACTGTAGTTGTTAATGGAGAACGTTCTAGCGGTGCGTCAATTAACATTGGTGTTCCACAGGGGTCAATTTTAGGTCCCTTCTTGTTCTTGGTATATATCAATGATCTTCCCTATTATTTGCAGGATAGGTGTGAAATAGTTCTGTTTGCAGATGATACCTCATTAATTTTTAATGTGGATAGGCATGACCCAAATGTTGACGAAGTGAACAGTGCTCTTTTACACATATCTGAATGGTTTACTGCCAATAATTTATTATTAAATGCCAAAAAAACCAATTGTGTTGAATTTTTACTTCCTAATGTAAAAAAGTTGAACAGAGATATTACCTTGAACGGGGAGGTATTGCATCCTACTGAGTCTACTGTATTTCTAGGGTTAACATTGGACGAGAAACTACAGTGGGGAGCCCATGTCAACACCGCTGCAGGTAAGCTCAGTTCTGCTGCATATGCAGTCCGAAAAATAAGGCATCTCACCGATGAAGATACGGCTAGATTGGTTTATTTCAGCTACTTTCATAGCATTATGTCCTATGGAATTCTACTGTGGGGCAGGGCTGCAGATATAGAAACTATATTTATCTTACAGAAAAGAGCCATTCGCTCTATATATAATTTACGTGCTCGGGACTCACTAAGAGATCATTTTAAGAATACTGGTATCCTTACTGTACCATCACAGTATATATTTAATAATATTTTGCATGTACACAAAAGCTCTGACTTACACACAAGAGTAGGAGATAGACACGATTATGGCACAAGGAACAAGAATAGAATTGAAATGCCATTTTTCCGATTAGCTAAAGTTAAAAATTCATTTATGGGTCAAGGTATACGCTTATACAATAGAATTCCTCACAATATTAAAGAGTTTAGTAGTTCTAAATTTAAAACTTATATAAAAAATGTACTAGTTCAGAGAGCGTACTACAGTATTCAGGAATATATGGACGATAAAGACCCATGGAGGGTTGTCGCTTAAAAACCACAGGACAGTTCTTTGGCATATTATGTAGTTAGGTAGATATAAGTTACATACTATGTAAATTTATTGACATTATTTAAAAGAGCAACTATGGAGTTTCTTGCCGATTCTTCTCCATAGATACTGCTTTCCGAATCGGTGGTAAATGTTAAAAATACTATGTAATGACGATTCGAAAGTGCTACTAAATAGTAGTCTAATTGAATAAATAAATGTTTGAGTTTGAGTTTGAGTTTAAATCTCCATAATTTTTTCCAGTCATACCTAATCCGCAGCAAATACCCCAAAACTGAGCCCTCATTCATACATATTATTCCTACCCTTCCTTACATTCAAGGGAATTTGGGCGATATGAAAAATCGAAGAATAGAGCCTAAGCCAGGGTCCCGACCCCTGTTTTCACCTCGTACTAATCAGTCATCATAACCTGAGTCGGAATAAAAACTCTATATATATATGGGTACTGAGCGGTCCAAGTTATAAGATTTTGTCATATTCTTTTCCATTTTTGAATATTAAAATTAATTTAGTAAATAGAAAAATGTAATTAAATGAAAAGATTTAATTACATTAATTGATTGAAACATGAAATTGGCAGAACAGACATATCGGGAATTACCACATAAGCACAAGAAGGATCCTTTTAAAAATGCCTATAAAATAATAATCTTTTATTGGGTAAATCTGGTACAGACACCCACAGCCTTCGAGGAAAGGGCCATGGGCACAGAATAATAACTAGTAGCCACGGGTTATGTTGGATTCCTACCGACGAAAAACCCACTGGGCCACGGGCATTGGTAGAATAATTCATTCACGAGTCAATTATAATACACTAGCAAACCTGGCGAACTCCGTTTCGCCACCAGAGACACTTTTTCTTTGCTATAAACCTCACGGAGCCCGAGACCTTTCCAACGAATGCAAAACCGTGGAAATCGGTTCTTGCGTTCTGGAGTTATAGCGTCAGGAAGGAAAACCCGACTTATTTTTATATAGTAGAGATAATAAATGCTTATAAAATAACTTTACAGAGATTTGAGATATAATATATACTACTTGTATTATTACCACACAATGCACTAGTTCTAATTTATAAAACTACGACCGGTTTTTTACATTATCTGCAGGTGATATAATGAAACCGGTCGAAGTTTTCATGATAAAATTCAAAATAAAAATGAAGTGTCTGTTTCATTAAAAAATCTAAACTAATTAACATTGGCCGTGGGAAACCGAATTAATTTTATTTTTATCTATAACATGTTTCAAAGTTGGCATTATCGCTACACGTTTAGTTTTTAAAGTGAAACTTTTATTACATCGTCTCAAACTTTTTGGTCTGTGTAGCGCATGTCGCGTGTATCGCGGCTGCCGAGTAGGTATACCTACTCGGCAGCCGAACTTCACGCGACATGCGCTACACAAAGCAGTGTTTGGAACCGTTCGAACAGTTTCACTTTTACCGTGGTTTCATAAAACCACACAACATTTTTTTTTTTCTTTATTATTGGTACCTTGTTTTTTTACTGAGAAAAAATTCTATACTTTTAATACAGGTGATAAATAGATAATTAATGAATGTTGCAGGGTTGTAAATAAAACTGCCATTTCTCATTATTGTCCTTTAATAAAAAATAAAAAAAAAATCTTTATTTCACCTTTTGGATATACAATATTGATTATGAGGCTCTGGCTCTCTTGCTAGGCATAGCCTGTGTTAAGAAAGCCAGTCCCTTCCCTTAAGGGGCTACTTACTGCCAAATGCCTGTTTTCTTCATCTAACTACTCTTCGGTTAGTGAATATAAATGTCCAAAAAAAATATATGTTACTTATTAGACCTTAAACTTTAATTTGAACGTTTTAAATAATTCTATCTATAAAAATAATGTCCGAAAAAATATTCCAAAGTGGAGCATTTCTTGTTTGAATTTTCGTAACTACGTCTAAACGGTATGGAGTTTTGCTATTTTTCTTTCACAATAATATTCTAAAAGGTGTTTGTCATAAATTGTACGTTTGACGAGACAAGGCAAGTTCTTATTGAGCTACAAATAATTATTCACTGTTTTCTAAATGAAATGAAATGAGCGGGTCCGTGCGCGGGCGACGGGCGGCACTGTAGCTCGAACTGTCGGACGAGGAGGTTGTGCTGCTCATTCTCTAAAATTGTATTTTGCCTGATTGTGGATGGCAATTTTGTGCAATTTTTCTTTGGACAATTTTGTGCGTGCGCGTGGTTTCACATAAGTTTTCTTTTAACTATGTTTGCGAATGTGTGCCCGCCTGCTACTAACTAAGTTTTCTATTAGAAATCTTGTTTTGAACTTGTTTTTTTCTCAGTCGGGTTTTTTAACAACTTTTTTATTTTATGCTTTTTAGTAGCACATTGATTAGCTTAGTAGGTCAAAGCCCTACACCAAATACCCGTTACGTCAAGATGGCGGGACTTCCTCAGGCATTTTGAAAATTATGTACCTATAATTTAGTGCATAATTAGTAGGTACTATTTTATACTTTCGTAAAAAACTTCTACTCTAACAGGATTTCAAGATATTCTATAAACAAAGTGGTCCCGCCATTCTGACGTCAAAACAATAAATATGCGTAACAAAAATAAGATGGAGTAACTTTCTATACTTATTTTCCGATTTTCAAAAATTCGTAACTCAAAAACTAAAAGTATCCTCAAAGTGAAATTTCAGATTTGGGTTCCATAGGACAATAGCTAACCACAAAAAAATTTACGACTCTCAACTCCACGCCCTATAAAGTACCTTTTTAAACTATTAAAATAGTAAATTCAGTATAAAAAAGTAAAATAAAGTTTTTTAATAGCGCCTGAAAAAATTACAATGTTAATAAAATTGCATTTCTTTCAGGCGCTTTTCTCTTAAAATTTCGTTCACAAATATGTACCTATCATCACTGAACAAAAATAAATCTATGTTGTTTTATTATTGTAGGTACCTAATAAAGCATGATACACTTTTTTGGAATCCTTATTATGATACCTTTAATTTGATACCCATATTGCAGAAAAAGATTTTTTTTTTTTGTATTTTAGTCTAGCACCCCACATTTTTCTTTTTTTTTGTCACCTATCTAACAAAACTTGGGCTAATACGACGAATCTAACGATACCCTAATTAAAGAAATCCATCCAGTGGTTCGGAAGATATCAGAGTATAAAGAATATTAGATACATACAAAGATAGGCGCGAAAAACATAACCCTTCTTTTTAGTCGGGTAATAAAAATGCCCGAGCTGCTGCGGAACGCGACGCGAGCGGATAGTTGCGATAGCGCGGATCACGCTCTGCGCACGTAAAAATGAAGCGGGGGTGCGTGGCTAGCGCGGGGAGAACGTCCAAATCCTCAAAGTCGTTTCACTGTTACTACAACCTTAATACATCGTGGTCTTGATAAAGGTAAAAATAAAAAGATATACATTGAACAAAATAAAATTATAGTAAACTATCAATAAGTATATTATATTAGGTATATCGTAATAAGTAGAGCTTATCAATAAATTAATCAATTTCCTAGAAAAATATTATATCGGAAATATTACAACAGTAACTAATAAGTAATTTACTACCCATGAAATAAATAGACTTCTATATTATACTAGCGGTCCGCCCCGGCTTCGCCCGTGGTACATATTTACGTTTTCTCTACATAAGAACCATCCTCTTACTTCAAGGAATATAATAAAAAAAGAATTATCGAAATCGGTTCAGCCGTTCTCGAGTTATGCGCTTACCAACACATTTTGCGATTCATTTTTATATATAAGATTATATCGTAATAAGTAGAGCTTATCAATAAATTAATCAATTTCCTAGAAAAATATGGGAAATATCGGAAATATTACAATAGTAACTAATAAGTAATTTACTACCCATGAAATAAATAGACTTCTATATTATATTATATCGTAATAAGTAGAGTTTATCAATAAATTAATAAATTTTCTAGAAAAAATATTATATCGGAAATATTACGTAGATATAAGTAATTTACCATCCATAAAAACTTTAATAAATATTTTTCTAAAAAATGTAGATAGACGTCGTATAGAAGCGCTTTTGAATCGTCAAAATACGGAAAATAATGACTACTATGAAAATTCCAATCAATGTTATTCTAAAAAAAAGACGTGTGGCACTCGGAGACTGCCGCGGTAAACCTATTGCATAGCATGCCTTCAAGCCACACCTCCATGTCCGTCGGAGTGGGGAGCGTGAGGTTTTTTCGTTACGGAATTTCTCGATTCGGTCTCCGCGCTCAAGGCCCGCGATAGAAGCTATGCAATAGCTTAAAAATAATTACTCATGACAAATGCAATATTTTCTGCTCAAAAAATCTAAAAGTACATACCTTATACCAAAGGAGAATATCTCAAATTGCAAGGGTCATGAGAGGTACGAATAAGGATCCTCAATGTCAAGTCGAATGTGATTTTGAGAAGTCATGATACGCACCTTGTATGATATTTCGTGTTTATTTTATCGTGTACTAGCTTACCGCCCGCGGCTTCGCCCGCTTTGTCTAATACCTAATAAATTATATAGTAAAACCTTCCTCTTGAATCACTTTATCGATTAAAAAAATTCGCATCAAAATCCGTTGCGTAGTAAGCATACAAAGGGACATAGGGACAGAGAAAGTGACTATGTAGTACTGAGTAGTGATTTCGTATATATGTTTAAATCTATTAGTATATACAACAAGTATATAATTGTAAGATACTACATAGTATAAAACAAAGTCACTTTCTCTGTCCCTATATCCCTATGTATGCTTAAATCTGTATAACTACGAAACTAATTTTGATGCGGTTTTTTTAATAAATAGAGTGATTCAAAAGGAAAGTTTTAGTATATAATTTATTAGGTTTTAGACAAAGCGGGTGAAGCCGCGGGCGGAAAGCTAGTATATTATAAAACTGAAGTTTGTTTGTTTGGTTGAACGCACTAATCTTAGGAATACCAGGTCTGATTTTAAAAATTATTTCAGTGGTAGATAATCCATTTATTAAGAAATGCTATAAAATATAATAGCATAACACTGACCAACAGGAGCGGAACAATGCGGGTGAAACCGCGGAACGCAGCTAGTTTGTAAAAAAAATACAACAAAGGCCTACACCTGTCGTGTACTAAGGTTTACCTTTCCACCCATGAACTCATAGTAAATAAACAATTAACATTTAAATTTAAAACAAAGACACCAAAATGAATTAGCATATAGATTGTATTTTTTAATTACTTCAATCATTGTAGCATAATTGCTTTTATAATGGCATAACATATATATTACCAGTATTGGAAATAATTTGTCCTTAGAAACACTAGTGCATAGACTCAGAATATATTTCTTTTGAAAAATGTCAAAACAATTTGAAACATACATTCTAAATGGAGTAACAGTAAATGATGTAGCTAAAAAAATTATAACAAGTGGTGAACAGACAGGAGCCTTCTTTCTTCAAGATTTAGATGACGCTTATCAAAGAATTGAATATTTTAAAAGAAAAATGCCAAGAGTTCAAATATTTTATGGTATGTATTAATCTGGTTTAAATTATTTACATAATACTAAAAATTTGGTTTAAATTATTTGACGACGCGGTTGGCGCAGTGGTAAAGTAACTGCCTACTGAGCCGACGGTCCCGGGTTCGATCCCCGGTCAGGGCAAATATTTGTGTGATGAACTCAATTATTTGTTCTTGGGTCTGGGTGTTAGGTATTATCTATATATGTATTTATTAAATATTATATTTATCGTCGCCTAGTACCCACAACACAAGCCTTAATTGAGCTTACTGTGGGACTAGGTCGATTTGTGTAATAATGTCCTATAATATTTATTTATTTATTTATTTAATACAGGTACATAGGTAATTACATTTTATCTGGATCTCACAAATTTGAAATTTAACTTCACGGTCTACCTACTAACTTCTAACAATCTGTATACCTTCCTCTTGAATCACTCTATCTATTAAAAAAACCGCACCCTAATCCGGTGCATAGTTTTAAAGAAGCACACAAAGTAACAGACAAACAACAGAAAGCGACTTCGTTTTATAAAAACTATATTATGTAGAATTGCAATATAATCTGATGAAAATACACATTTACAATTGCTAGCTGTGCCCTACGGTTTTACTCGCATTACTCCACTCCAATTGGTCTTAACATGATGATACATAGCCTATAATTATAGCCTTCCTCGATATAAATGAACTATCTAACAGTAAAAGATTTTTTCAAATCTTACGGTTCCGGAGTTTAGCGCCTTCAATGCCAACAAAAAAACTCTTCAGTTTTATAATATTAGGATAGATTTTTTGTAAATTTACAGCAATCAAATCAAACGATAACATAGCTCTATTGAAGTTAGTAGCAGCCCTAGGATTGGGTTTTGACTGTGCTACGCCGGGAGAGCTGTACAAAGTCTTGAAGCTTAATGTGGATCCACGGTATGTTATTATATTATTTACTCATTAAAAAAAATTATAATGCTAATGCCAATGAAAAATAACTAGTTAATGTGAGCATACATAGAAAGCCATCGAGAATAGGGGAGAAGGAACGATTGGTAATTTTACCTGTTCAATGATATTGTGGCAATAATTATCGGACTTTTATCAAAAAGATAGTATATTATTGACGTGACAACGTCTTATAATTCGATAGAGCCGGTTGCACGCACGAAAAAAACATGACTCATGCGGCGTTACCTCGCTCTGAGGCGTTCCATGTAAGGCTTGAAGTGCAAGCGAGAGCGCGGAACGAGCGACAAAGAAGCACAATCGGACGTTGTCACGTTCAACTATCGTCAGTAAACCGACTTTACAGACAACCAATTTTTTTTATGACTATTTGTCGACTTCTTTATACTACGGAACAGTTATTTAGTCATGCGAAATTCCTGATTTCTGGTACGGACGGAATAATTCAATACTTTACTCAGTATTCCATATTAAATACAGGTCAGTATTACAATACATTTAAAAATATATACTAATATTAAAATAATAATTTTATTTTCTAGAAGTATCATATTCGCGTCACCCCTCAAACATCCACAATGGATGACGTATGCTAAAAAATGTGGAATTAAATACGCTACATTCGATTCTTCTTTCGAGCTGAAAAAAACGAAACAATATTGGCCTGACGCAAGGTAAATCAAATTGCCGGAATAAGTAATATGAATAGTTTTTAATTATTTCTTAATTAACACAAGACGTGTTAAATTAGTCTATCAATCCATGTAATCTTCTATAATATAAAAATGAATCCCAAAATGTGTTGGTAAGCGCATAACTTGAGAACGGCTGAACCGATTTCGATAATTCTTTTTTTATTATATTCCTTGAAGTACGCGGATGGTTCTTATGTAGAGAAAACGTAAATATGTACCACGGGCGAAGCCGGGGCGGACCGCTAGTCTTATATATAAAAATGAATCGCAAAATGTGTTGGTAAGCGCATAAGTCGAGAACGGCTGAACCGATTTCGATAATTCTTTTTTTATTATATTCCTTGAAGTACGCGGATGGTTCTTATGTAGAGAAAACGTAAATATGTACCACGGGCGAAGCCGGGGCGGACCGCTAGTCTTATATATAAAAATGAATCGCAAAATGTGTTGGTAAGCGCATAAGTCGAGAACGGCTGAACCGATTTCGATAATTCTTTTTTTATTATATTCCTTGAAGTACGAGGATGGTTCTTATGTAGAGAAAACGTAAACATGTGCCACAGGCGAAGCCGGGGCGGACCGCTAGTACTTAATGAATAAATTCAATAAAATTGTGAACGAATTCATAGAATTATTTTAAAAAATACTCAAAAGTCTATTCAAACTAATTTTAACATAACGAATCTACAAAAGAAAAACTTTAGTCAGCGTCAAGCTGCTTCTCCTTTCCCTAGGTCTAAGCAGATAAAAATTTACAATACAAATTATATTTATATTATATTATTTATATGAAATGACAAGTTGTATATATATTACCTATAACCTACGTATATATATAGAGTTGTGACTTACGATAGTAAGAACTTCATAATAACAATTATTTTATACATGACTTGAATTTTCAGGCTTTTAATAAGAATAAAAGTGGATAGTGACAGTGTATACCGTTTGGGTGATAAATTCGGATGCGACTATGAAACAGAGGCAATCGATCTTTTGGATGAAGCCGCTAGACTTGGTATTAAGGTAAGCGTTCCATTTGATTTTATTATATAAATAAATATACAGGGTGTCCCACTGTTCGTATACTAAGCTCAAAGGAGGTTATAGCTTTGCATACGCTGAGTACGTAAAAAATAATTAAAAAATTCCAGACGCATTTTTTTTTCAAATAGATGAATTCTTAAAACTCTATGTGTACACCCATAACAAGCGAGCCGCCCAACTTTGCCACCAGCACGTGAGCTATCGTTTAAGATTATGTTTTCACAGATAAAATGCTCATATTAGAGAAGCGGTATATGCCGGCTGCGCGAAGCTAGAGAAGAAAACATGGATTTTCAGGAAAAATTTAGCATAAAATTTTGGACGTAATTTTTTTTTTAAGTATTTTTTACGTGATCAGTATATGCAAAACTACAAGTTCCTTCGCGCTTAGTATACCAAGAGCGGGACACCCTGTATATACTACAATATTCCCATTCACCTATATTACGCACACTGGAAGAGTAATTTCTTATTTCTTATGTCTTCAGTAATATAAAACATTTCTGATTTCTGATAATATTTAATCAATTGCATGATTATTTCATAGCTACATACTACAATCTTAGCTTAGGCATATCCCTACTATTATAATATTATAAATGCGAAAGTAACACTGTCTGTCTGTCTGTTACGCTTTCCCGCTTAAACCTTTCAACCGATTTTGATGAAATTTGACACAGACAATCTTAAGACCCTGGGAAAGAACATAGGCTACCTTTTATTGCGAAATATATACCTCGCGCGAAGCCGGGGCAGACCGCTAGTACTTAATAAGTTAAAGCTAGTTTAGGTATACCGTTATACTTTGAATAACCTATACAAAGTAAAAGCTGGCAAGAAACTTTGTGCTTACTCTTTTCAAATGTGTAAAATTGAAACAACACAATAACAAAAGTCTTTCTAAAAACCATTTCTAATACTTTTATAAGACAATGAGCGACGTAATAAGATTATATTCAGTTTTGACTATTTCAGTCTAAAAAAACAATTATCCTAACAACAATATTTCAGGTGGTCGGAGTCGCCTTCCACGTCGGCAGTGTCTGCTTTTCATCCGACAGTCACGTCCATGGGCTTCGAATGGCGAGATCACTGTTTGATTATGAAGCTAAACATGGCAGACAAATGAGTATTGTGGATATAGGCGGTGGGTTTCTTAGTGAAAATACTACAGATATTGATGAGGTTTGTTTTTATAATAGCCTTCCTCAATAAATATAGCTCAATTAACTAACACCGAAAGAACTTTTCAAATCGGACCAGTAGTTCCTGAGATTAGCGCGTTCAAACAAATAAACTATTCAGCTTTATAATATAAGTAGGTATAGATGGTAACTAACCATCTCTGTCGATGAACAAAAGTAGAAATAATGCAGGATTTTTGTAAATTATATTAAAGGGATAGAGAAAGTATCGATGCCAGAAAAATGAAAATAGACTATGTGCGAGAAAATGAATTGTATAGGATGTTATGGAACTTGACACTTGTTAAATACCAGTTGGGATAAAGAATAATACATAATAAATATTTTCAGGACAATTTTCACACAAGGCACAATCTGATCCCATACTAAGCTTTCGCTTGTGTTATGGAAACCAGATGGCTGATAAACATACTTACATAGATAAATAACACCCAGATACAGAACAAACATCTATCTATGTTCATCACACAAATATTTGCCCCGGGTGGGAATCGAACCCACGACCTCTGGCTTGAAAGGCAGGGCCACTACCAACCAAGCCAACCGGTCAGTCAGTAATTATTATAATATGATTACCTAGCGAACCTGGTAAAAATTATCCTATATAACGAAAGAACATCAGATTATAATCTATTTTTATCGACTTCTTCGACTACGATTTTGATCGAAATTCTTTTGTATTTAACTATTCTATTTTCATGTTTTACAAGCTTTCATACATTTTTTTAAGTGTGTTTCTCCACTTAAAAAAAATGTATGGCATAGATACCCACGACCTCCGGGGAAGGAGCCGTGGGTTATGTCGGATGCCTACTGACCAAAACCCCACTGTGTTCCGTCAAGCCGCATCAACGACAGGGACACGGGTATAGGTAGAATTCGTCCGTGACCAAGCTTTCATACCTGATGATCTTTGATTCAATTTCCTAGTCTTTATACTCACTTCTTGCTTAAATGTTTCACAGGTATCCCGTCTAGTAAATACTGCGTTAGAAGAATACTTCCCTGACAAAAGTGTGCAAATCACAGCAGAACCTGGACGATACATTAGCGATTCTTCGATGGTGCTATATAGCAGTATTAACGCAGTTAGAAGGGTATGTTATACAATATTATTAGCACCATTGAGGTATTATTATAGAGAGGACACCACGAACAAAATCGCGGCGCGCGGTGGCGAGGGGGGGGAGTGAGTCACACACTTTGTAGATATTCTGCCTCTTATTACTTATAAATTAAAACCAATCAATGTAACAAATAAATATTGTTTGTCTTATAAAAAAATAGGAATAAACTTATCAATTAAAACCAATTAATGTAACAAATAAATATTGGTTTGAGACGATTGACTCTAACTCGTGTTACAAATAGTGTAGTAGCGATCTCCTCTCTAGTACGTAGTACATAGTAACTCAATGATTAGCACGATGTTTTTCTTCACGATGTCATTCATGATTGAATGATGCAAAACTTTGCTTGGCTAGTTACCCCGTGAAATTACAATGTCACTAAAACTAGGCCGTTAAATTGTAAGAAATTAATTGAACTGACAATGTACACTTACAATTAAATAATACAATGTAATAATAATAATAAATGTTAGTGAAATTGTTACATCACGATTTGGCAATATAATGGTTTTTAAATTGGTTTAGTCACATAATTTTTCAGTTTACTCATTACAAAATTACATCACTACATAGTATAAAACAAAGTCGCTTTCTCTGTCCCTATGTCCCTGTGTATGCTTAAATCTTTAAAACTACGCAACGGATTAGGATGCGGTTTTTTTTAATAGATAAAGTGATTCAAGAGGAAGGTTTTAGTATATAATTTATTATGTTTTAGACAAAGCGGGCGAAGCCGCGGGCGGAACGCTAGTTATATTATAAACGCGAAAGTCTGTAAGGATGGATGTATAAATTGTATATTTATTACTCTTTCGCGTAAAAACGAATGGGCCGATTTTAATGAAACTTTACACATACTTAAGCTATAGAAATACTTGGTTTTGCAAGTGGGTTCGTCTGCCGGTGAAACTGTAACTAAACTCTAGTAACACCTAGTACATAAACAAAGCCAAGTTTCAGATGATTTAGTAACGAACATTGTGACATGAGGATTTCTTAATTTATATGGGGAAAACAAGCCAATTTTTAACCAACTAGCTTTCTGCCCGCGGCTTCGCCCGCTTTGTCTAAAACATAATAAATTATATACTAAAACCTTCCTCTTGGAAAACCGCATCAAAATCCGTTGCGTAGTTTCTAAGATTTAAGCATACAAAGGGACATAGGGACAGAGAAAGCGACTTTGTTTTATACTATGTAGTGATGATGATATAAGTGGATCATTAATATAATAAAGTCCAAATTAACTTTAACATTGTACGTCATTTTATTATTCAAATTCAGGAGACAAACAAAATAGGTGTATGAATAAATTCACAATGTAATACTGCATTCAGCTACATTAAAAAATATTATGCTACTAGTGGTCCGCCCCGGCTTCGCCCGTGGTACATATTTCGCAATAAAAGGTACTAATGTTCTTTCTCAGGGTCTAAAGATTATCTGTGCCAAATTTCATCAAAATCGGTCCAGTAGTTTATGCGTGAAAACCATACATACATATGTATGGTGGATGATGATCTAATGTATGGTATGTATGTACATATATACATACATACAAACCTTTCCTCTTTATAATATTAGTAAAGATAAATGTTTTATACTATCAGATCATGATAATTTTTCTTTTTTTTCACAGGTTGATAGAAATGGTGAAAAAATAAACATGCTGTACATAAACGATGGTATATACGGCACACTCCGTTGCGCAGAGGTTTGGCAGACAGTTCATAAGTTTGCAGTAAGTGAACATTACTAGCCTTATTTATACATGGTGTTGTTTTTTGTTGTTGTTTATTTTTTTGTATTATTGTTAAATTTACTAAAGCAAACATTGGTTGATACACAAATAAAACAATTGTGTAAAGTACAAACTTATAGGTATTTTATTGTCCATTGTGATCTCTTTTAAATTTTAAAATAGTAAAATAAACTTTAGTAAATGGAATAAATAGTCTTAATTGTAGTAAGTATATGTTTTCAACAAATAAAATAAATTAACATACACAAATTGTTAAAATTCTCCGATCAACAGTCCATGTAAACAGGATATTATGCATTCAGTTAAATAATCCCTACTAATATTATAAATGCGAAAGTAACTCTGTCTGTCTGTCTGTTACGCTTTCCCGCTTAAACCTCTCAACTGATTTTGATGAAATTTGGTACAGACAATCTTTAAACCCTGAGAAAGAACATAGGCTACCTTTTATCAAAACACCACGCGGGCGAAGCCGCGGGCGGAAGCTAGTAATTAATAAATTGTAAAAAGTCTATAATAAAAGTAACAAAAAACTTAATCAATCTTTACTTTACATTCCAGAGAAACACAATAGAAAACAACGAGGAAGTATACAAAACGATCATATGGGGCAATAGCCTAGATTCCTCTGACCAAGTGCTATCTGAAAATAAGATATATTTGCCCCAATGTACCACCCAGGATTGGCTCGTTTTTCCCATAAGAGGAGCTTATTCCCATGTCTTTGGGTCGACTTTCGCGTGCACCAATCTACCGCAAATAAGACCTGTTATATCTAAGGAACTGTGGTGAGTTTTAGATAGGTTGCTGGGAAATGTGTTTACATATAAGTAAGAGATTAAAAATATGTAACTGCCCTACAAAAGAAGAATTTTAAAACTAACTGGAGCTTGACGTTGTTTCCTTCGATCTTTTTAAAGAAATCGAATGCATTTCTAATCTTTCTTTCCTTTTTGTATATTTTTTCTTTAATCACTGAGCTTTAAACTTTGATATTGTATGTTAATAATGTGATTGCATTAATCTGTCTCTACTCAAGTAATCGCGATATAATGTAAAATCTCATATTTATTTATATGGAGCTAATAAGACATCTGTTTTACTAATAAATTTTATTTACCTTACTTTTGAAGTAAAAACTTCTTTAGTGGCGTTGAGCACTTTTTCTGTAATGAGTATAAAATCTTAAACTCGCGTCAGGACACGTGACCTGATCGAAAAAGCGTAAGACGGATACCATTCCAAAATATCAAACATGCTCAACGTTAATAATCAAGTTTTCACTTCTGCCGGCACTCCCGGAGTGTAACCCGTCTTTTTTTTTTATTTCATGCCATATTGAGACATCTATACCTAATAGTTTCCATCGAAAATAATTACCCATTGTATCAAGTATACTGCACTGTGTTATGTTTTCAGGAAAAAAGTAAAGAACAGTGATGTTTACGAGCCAGAGGACTTCATTGAAAATCCAGACATTTCGGTGCCATTTCCCTCCAACATCCCTGAAGTAATTAATGTCCAAAACCATTTAAAATCAAATGTACTGTTAAAATCATAGTTTAATTTTAGTAATAATTTTATATTTTCGACACTGTTGAATAAATTACGGGTTACATTTAACCATTTTATACATGGTTGCGTTTGTTTTTGTTATAATAATATTATGTTAATAAAATATTAATATGAATGACGTTGTATCATTTTTTCTGCTTCCGATATATTAGTGACGACGCGGTTGGCGCAGTGGTAAAGTATCCCTACCGTAGTCGGCCTACTGAGCCGACGGTCCCGGGTTCGATCCCCGGTCAGGGCAAATATTTGTGTGATGAACTCAATTATTTGTTCTTGGGTCTGGGTGTTATTATCTATATATTATGTATTTATAATATTATATTTATCGTCGCCTAGTACCCACAACACAAGCCTTAATTGAGCTAACTGTGGGACTAGGTTGATTTGTGTAATAATGTCCTATAATATTTATTTTATTTATTTATTTATTTATTATTAAATCTGTTCACCGTCTTAACAATATTATGCCTAGATAATATATGCATACATCATATTATTGTGTATATTAAAGTAAAATATTAATTTAACATCAAATTATATAATAGAGTGCGATCATAACCACATCCATTCTCACCATATTATCTTATACCAGCTGTACCCCGCGGTTTTACCCCCTTTGCTCCGCTCCTGTTGGTCTCAGCGTGATGATATATAGCCGTCCTCGGTACATGGGCTACCTAATACCGAAATAATTTTTAAAATCGCACCAGTAGTTCCTGAGATTAGCGCGTTCAAACAAAGAAACTCTTCAGCTATACCTTTAATATTAGTATAGATTTATATGTATATTATCTTTATTATTTTGATTGGTTATCTCAATATATCTTAAAAACATATTTACTCTCATTTAACAAGCAATACATTTTAAAGATACAGGGTGTGAAAAACATCCCGGTTCATTTCAACACCCTGTATATCTAAAACTACCCTACAGCTTCTATGACAAGTTCTGTACTTTAGCACGCGACCAATTAGTGTACAAGTGTTATTGATTTTGCGACTTACTGCATTGCTTTTGCGGATTTCGTAGTTTTAGATTTTTGTATTTATTCGTAGAGGATTAGTTGTAAAGTTAAGCTTTAATATTAGCGAATAGTTTGGACTTTAAATCATCTCAATGGTTTGACTATTGTCCAGACAAAAAATAACTGTTTGCCGAAGTCGGAATATTTGCAATCAAATAGAAAATAATATGATACCTAGAGACATCTTGAGAGTAGAAATCTAATAATCTCGAGACATAAAAATAACTAGCTGTGCTCCGCGGTTTTACCCAAAGTGCTCCGCTCCTGTTGGTCTTAGCGAGATGATATAATATAGCCTTATATATAATATAGCCTTCCTCGATAACTAAAAGGGCTATCTAACACCGAAAGAATTTTTCAAATCGGACCAGTAGTTTCCGAGATTAGCGCGTTCAAACAAACAAACAAACTCTTCAGCTTTATAATATTAGTATAGATAAGTAGGTATAAGTATAGATTACATAAAATCCTTCCATTTTATTGTAAAATAAAGGATTACAAAGAAACACACTTTCGCATTTATAACAATTGTAACGATAACAAATATCTTCTTAATTTCAATCATTTTTAATCTTAACATTAGAAGCCATATCAATGCACAAAGCCAGTATACACAATAGGTATGTAAATTCAAGTGGACTCCAATCAATGTACACCTTGCTTAATTGGTCACGCGTAAACTTGAAGGGGATTCGCTTTCAAATGTTTTGATCTTGATACTTGAGTTTGAGGGTAAGATGAGTAGAGTGGAAAATTTGGTTTTCGTTCCGTATTACACAGTTCGTAGTATTTATATTTGTATAGATTAGATGAGATTTATTTAATAGATGATATTGCTTATGCATGTTATCGAAGAATTTATTCATGTTTGAAAATAAGGAGTCATTTTTTACGGCGATATAAATAAAGGAAAGTGGTGTAATCATATCTGGCTAAAGAAAAACTGAATTTCATTTTAATGATTTTTAATTTGTCGGTGAATTAAACTGTTTAAATTTGAAGCGATTACAAAGCCTACCTCCTACCTCTACTCTTATCACTTGGGGTAAGAAAGTACATGTTTTTCGATTCTCGAGTATTATGTAAAACAAGTAAGATGTATACACACAAAATTTCATGTGACACAATAAATATTAGTATAGATATTAACATTAAAGTTAATCAAAACTAGATCCTATACCAGCTGCAGTACCTAATCACACAGTACTCAGAGATGCACAAATTATTCATATGATTCCTTGATGAAATATTAATTATTCCATGGAGTTTCCTTTTGTTGTCTGTCTGTATGTGTGTGAGAAATCGATTGAATATTTCATTGTTTGAGTTTAGCATAAAATAATATATTAAACGACATTATTAGAAAGATAAATTTATAAGCAAAGGTAAATAATATTTCGTAGGTTTGTCAATCTATCGAATATTTGATTTTTCAGTATTATTATAGTAGACCTTATTAAATAAAATAATAAGTAAATGAAAAATAATAGTATATAAGTTAATATCAAAAAGGATCACAACTAAACATTAAATTATTCTTTTAACCCGCTGAAGTAACGAAAAAGTGCTGTTTCTATTAAAAGTAACTAATATTTCTTAACAATATATCTTTTCATTTTAATGGTTTTTATTATTGTATCGTTAAGAGCAATTTAACAGTAAGATGTACGCAATTTCGTGAACCATATTAATTTATGACGTAGTTTATTTTGATTTGTGTATTGTAATCATAACATTTCTGTTTTGTTTCCAATAAAATGAATCACATTAAATAAACGATTTTCTTCTGCTGTAATAAAGTAAATAGGAATATAATAAATGACGTAACAATATCTTTATTTTTCAAGAAGATGTTAGTATGTGTTAATTTTGGCAAACAGGTATACAAACCATTGAATATAAACGGTATAGTATTTGGGAATTTAAATATGGAGATACGATAGGCCGAGAGATACTGACAGAAAATATTGGGTCATTTGTACCAGTATGGCGGTTCTTCACAGGTCTTCAGTACGCAATGAAAAAAGAAAAAAGATTGTCATGGTTTGCGTATTTTTCCTTAGGAAGGCATCTGCGTTATACATAAAGAAAAGAGGTTATCACTACATAGTATAAAGTCACGCGTCTTTATGTATGTATGCTTAAATCTTTAAAAGTATACAACGGATTTTAATGCAATTTTTTTAATAGTAAAGTGATTCAAAAGAAAGGTTTTTGTAAAAGTATATATATAATTTATATTATATTTAAGATAAAGCAGGCGAAGCCATGTACAAAAGAATAGCGGTTGAAAATATAATTAGATACATTTTCAATTACCTTTAAAATATTTTATTAAAAGTAATTTAAATAGTAATAATACTGACTTAATCTTAACCCTTAAGCCCAGGAAAATATCACAAAATCACTCCCAAAGTAATAACCACAAACCGTACCTAGACATCAATAAAACCAGGTAACAGTTTGAAAAACGATCAGCCCTAACCGTTCAACCAGCGCTTAAAATTAATGACGTAACCATTGGACAAAGTCCTAGTGATCCGTGGACCATTACTATCCGTCAGATCACCATCTAAATCTGGAACCCAGCTCGTGGATAGATAGGGCCGTAGTAACTGAACTCGTAACAAAAAATATGGTCGCAATTTATTTTGGGTGGGTGTAAGAGAGAGACGCTGGCGGGTTAGAACTATTCAGTTTTTGTAGCGAGAAATAAAGTACAAAAATGCTCGATGGGTTTTTGTTTCTTAGGTAGAGATAGATAGATAGATAATACTTTATTGTACACACAGAAATTAACATAAAATACAGAAACAGTTAGACTATCAATTATAGGTAGATGCGAATTGAAGCGTGAGTTTCTTGTTAAATCAACCAACTGTGTTCGAAACGTCAAATTGAATGATAGGTACTACACATAAACTTTGTTAAATCTGCTATTATTAGTCTAAATGTAAAAATATTTCCGTTAAATTTAACGATGCTTGTACTTAAATTATATTTATCGAATCCGGTCTTCTTTAATGTAAACATAGGTTCACGTTATATCCTAGAAATTGATGCCGAAAAAACGGTTGATGCATGGAAATAATATCATTTTAGTTTTATACAAAATTGTCTGAACAGTGTATGCTCTACTTTTATGTATTACTCCTTGAAATGGCATAGTTTTAAATTCAGTTTGCCCTATTCTTTACATTTCATAACGAATTCATGCCTTCTTCTTTCCACCTATCTACAATATTTGTATCTTATATTTTTCCGCTTAATCTTATGACTTGAGTAGCGGGAAATCCGGGAAGGGTAGCGAACAATCTCGGAGGTCGGCCAGTATTTTATTTGATTACCTGTCACTTGACTGGATTATGGCGTGTGTTTTACACAATGGCCCCTTGATTGATTGGAGCGAAATGTAGGGCCCTCTTCACAATGGGCAGCGTTGGCCCAACAAATGATCGTCGATGTTTGCTGCCGTTACGATTATGAATAAACATCTACAATGACGGCCGATCATAGATATTTAGATCCTCTACAGTCTACACTATCGTTATTGCCTCTACTCGCCCAACGCTGCCCATTGTGAAGAGGGCCCATAACACAATAGTCCCTTGATTGATTGAAGCGAAATCTTCTCGTATTGCCACTGAATGTCTTTTAACTGTTTGTTGAACAGCTTCATTGACGAGTTGGGGATGATGACGTCATAAATCGGGGGACGTAATAAAAAGGTAAGATGGATAGTTTTTGTAGTGATTTTAAATTTGTTTAGGTAAATTCATGAGATGAACTCATGTGGAATTTATCATAAACGTTGTTTTTGCTTTTGCTTTCGTTGTTTTTATCCAATTTTAATTCAGTATTTCGTTGGTTAAGATACGTAGGTATATACTTAATTTTCTGTTCAACGAGGTTCAGCGATGTTATTTTTACCAAGGTCACAATAACGCCGAGAGCTTCTGAAATGTACCTAATACATGTTTCCTATTATATTTCTTGAATCATAAATTAATATAGGGTACAAAAGAATCTAATAAATCCCAGTTAAATCCAACAAAACCTTGAAGATAACAAGTACCATTCGAAACTCTAAGGTCAAATGCGTAAATAAAAATATATAATCGCAAAGGAAGAGAGACACTCAAATTAAACAAGCAATGCTCTAAAAACCAGTGGATTTGGGTGAATAAATAGGCAGCCAAGTCAAAGAAGGATGTGTAGCGATACGTCAGAAGGGACGGCCTGATAAAGTTAGTGAGGGGATAGCGTTATCGATAAAAGAGAAATTTGTGAAATGTCAGGACAGTTGATAGGTTTTTGAGTATGGTGAATTTAAATTCAAATTCAAATTATATTTATTTGGAAGAATGTAGTTACAAATTATAGATGTTTAAATTACAATATTATGTGGCTAATAAATACATTCTACCCATCGATTGAGTGTGCAAATATTAAAAAATGCGACGAAATGAGTCTTAAAGGTATCATTATAAACCATTAATTTTAACATAGAAATATTATACAGCTGGGTATCGTAGATATTAAAAGATGATAATATTTCTCATAATTCAAATGAATCCCATACACATTTTTCGATTCAAGCAATTATAAACATCATAAACAATAAACATCCAATAAAATAAACTAATTGGTAACTGATCAGCAATGCTTTAAGTTGAACGCAAATATGTCAGTGAAACTGCTTCGACACTTGATTGGGCAAAGGAGCTAGCGAACGGTAACCGTTTGATGTGGTCTTAACATGCTAACGTGTGTTTTACTTCGATATACGGTGAAATATTGAGGAAATTTAATGCAGTGAGTTTGTATTATTGGTTAACATTTTCATACTTGTTTTTGGAAAATTCGGTGCCCCTTGTGCCAATGTTGCAATGTCTGCAATGCACAATGCCTGTTAATTTAAGTGATCAATTTTCCATTCATTATAAGTACAAATTTAAGACTGATTTAAATACATACACAAAGCAAATAGATAAAAGCATGCAAAGGATTTTTTGAATTAACAAAAATTTGAAAGAAATATACATATTATTAATACTCTTCAAAATACAAACAATACAGTTCACATAAATCAAAAATACTAACATTGTTGAAAATCACAACAGTAATTGCTATTAACAACGTAAATAGTCAATACTTACACATAATGCTTTGAATTGAAGCGATATTGATATATTTAGTTTATAAATTAGCAATTCATTGGGTACATTTGAGCATTGTTGCAATTCCACTTCACTTGCGAATGCCACAATGGGAAATAGCCTACGCACTTTAAATTGTTTACGAGGCTAAATGAGTGTTCATATAATTCCAATGGTATTTGATTGAAAGTTCATAAAATACATTCTTAATTAGCCTACTATTGAAGGAGTCTAAATTAGTGTTTTTATTATTTCTATTGTATTTGATGGATGAAGTAACTCAAGCCAAATTATTATATTTAGGTATATCGGTAACTTAAGTTTTAAAAAATCGTTTTTTTAAACACTTTCCGCGTATTATACTAAAAAAGAGCAAAGTGTCTTGCAATTGTCTAGGCAAAATCAAAATTTTTCATTAATATTTTTTTAAATTAAAAGAAATATCGATAAATATACATACATCACTACGAACAAGGAGAACGCTCTAATTTTATTGGTGGGATTTAGAAAGCTCCGATAATACACAGATTGGGGCTTCTAGCTTATTGAGATTTTTACGATTTAAATTGTAAGAAGGAAAGGAAAATATTACACAGTATAAATCTTATTAAAACACGTATTTATCAGTAGAAGTGGCTCAAGACAATCATTAATTTAATCCTATTTTGTAAGAACTTGCCGACCGATTTCATAAGTTTAGGATGTGTAAGTACTGTTAAACTTATCTGTTAATTAAAATGATATATATCTAATATATAAACACTTAATTGTACACACATAACAAAACAACACACACACAGAGTAATAAGAAGCGGAACAATATAGGCGGCCTTATCGCTAGGAAGCGATATCTTCCATGATAATTAATAAGGTACGTGAATAAGTGTTAAATTATCAGTGAATTTTTCAGGAAGTTCTGAAACGGGTTCTTAGTTTAGTAGGTTACAATATTTTATGCACGAAAATCTTATAAAATATAAAAAATGGCCACTCATATCAATGCTGATAGAGTCACTAAGCGACTGTTTTTCTTTTTTACAACATATCCACTAGTTGCGAAAACAGCTGAAAGTTACCTTAGTCGAACCAAATTCAACTTCATCATCATAATTTAATCATCAGCCCATATACGATCTAACTGGTGATACACGGGCCTCCTACGAGGATACAGGCCATAATCCACTACGCTGGCTAAGTGCGGGTTGGCGGAAGACATATCTCGTCGAACTTTTAATTCTTCGAAATGTTGGTTTATAGTTTAACTAGCTTTCCGCCCGCGGCTTCGCCCGCTTTGTCTAAAACATAATAAGTTATATACTAAAACCTTCCTCTTGAATCACTCTATCTATTAAAAAAAAGCGCATCAAAATCCGTTGCGTAGCTTTAAAGATTTAAGCATACATAGGGACATAGGGACAGAGAAAGCGACTTTGTTCTATACTATATTGTACGTAAGAATTATTTTACATACTCTTTCTTTCTTCTTAAAACACGAAATATAAAAATTAAAGTGTTATGAATTGCTTTTAGTGTCACTTATAACATTTTTATTCATATAACTGACACAAGCTAAACAGAATAAATCCACAAATTCGAAAATAGCTGTAATCTACCTTAGCAACTTAACCAAATTCTACTAACTAAACTATTCGATTATGATAACAAACGATAGCCCGACAATTTAATTAACATTTTATCCCCCAATAATAATGAAAATATTATCTAATTAAAATATTCTCAGTGATAAACAGTTAATCATATTATTATTTACCAAACATGGCACGTACATAGAATTTATATGTCTACGTGACACAATTCTGTGCCTCCAGTGAATAAGGGAGTAAGACGAGTTATTCCCATTGGTTTTTATTGCACCATTGGATTCAGCTCGTCAAAATACACAACATATCAAAAGGTCATATCTCTAGCTGCGTCCTAACCCATTTTTTCGAATGACCCAAACGGTATAAGTAGGGTGTGATTAACGGTATAAGTTACCTTATCCATCATTTTAGGCAATCGCAAAGGAACTATTCGTCTCGAGTCAAAAGTACCCACGAACACAAAGACATATGTGTAGTTATACTTTTTGAATAAAGACTTAATTCATTTTGTTCCATCAGTCCTAACACTATTTTATAGTATAAACACATTTGTGTCATTTTTCTAACATGAGCATAAAGGAACAACTCTTTTAGTGTCATTGGTTCAAGTGACGACATGAGACAGTTTGGCATTAATGCCGTGTTGCTATTGGTCTATTTGAATACTGCACGGAAACAACACACACTATTCCTTATTATTTTTAAATCGTTTTTTCAATAAATCTGCAACAACAAATCTTTATATTTTTTAAAAAAGGTATTTATCAATTAACTTGGGATACTAATATATTTCTATGGAAATTAACTATTTTTCGCAATAGATATTAAAAATACAGTTAACACATTAAGTGCATTTAATGATATTATACTCTTTGTTTATATAAATACAGAACGATAATTGAATCATCTAAAAGAAGCTAACAAAAATGTTAAACTTATATTTTCTTCTTATAATTGGGTAAGTTTTTAAAAAATAACTCGTTTTTAATCTTTTTTTTTTTTTAATTATCTAACTACAATAATCAAGACAATAATACTATAGTCTATAATAGTCGCATAAAAAAAAGTATTTATATAGCGTTTTAGCCACTGTGCTTTGGTAATTTGCCTTTTTTATAGGAAAAAAATCCGCAATATCGATACTTCTTTGGTCCTGCATTTTCGTAAACATTTTATGGATACTCTGGTACCACATATTTTGAAAAAATTGGGCTATTGTCACGTAGAGTCTCTTCAAAGTGCGTGCCACAAGTCGTATTTGCATCCAAGGCAAGTTCAAATCTGTGCTTAATTTTTTCATAAAATCTTTGCGGCTCATTGTATTTTCTTTATTTATCTACATTATTTTGATATTATATGATATAGAAATTGTTAAAATTCTATATCATGCCGTAAAATATCGCCACTGACCAACTATAACTTTTCCTGTATTAACTGAACATACAGGAATATGGTTTTCGGGCTTCTCTTATCTCTTTATAGTGCTTGTATCCTCAATGTATACCACCATGAAATTGTGGCGTTGCCACTTTTATTATCTATATTTTATTATCTGTGGCGTTCCGAAATGGAACGCACTTGATCGAATTTTAAATTGATTCGACGATTAATTTTCACTAGGACAATAGTTAATACGCAAAACGCAATACGCAGTTGATACGTATTTAATACCAATACTCAATGATTGTCTCCTGCTAACCTGTACAGACTAGACTCATTGCGGTAACTGGTGAAACATTGTATAGCATTAACAACATAGTACTGTATTATTGAAAGATCGATTAAAGGTTTATTTTACAATCTACGACTTTCATTATACATGGGTAATAACAAAACCCCATAACATATTCGGTTTTACTCCAGACAACATCTTCAGCCACCCAATCCCCTTGCTTGAAGTCCAAATCCAGCGGAGGACAATAATCGTCATTTACTAAAATTGAAGGCTTTCGTCCTAAGTAGTATAAAAGTTGTCTGGATCCCATTTTATACTCAATCTATAGTATAATACTATAGATATCATGTGAAACGTGACTTTGAAAAAAATTATTCAAATAAATCACAAAATAAAAATTTGAAACAATCTTAAAAGTTACGAAAAGCCCAATAATACGTCAAAATGACGCACAACATCCTCTTTACAACCAAATGGCGGAATTTACCGGGATGAGCCAACTATGTACTGCTAGGTCTCGACGGCTAATAAGTTGGTTCTGGATTTTGCAGCGATTCGATGGTAAATATAGAAGAGTTCATACGTCAAATTTACGTAGATTGGACTTCTAGGGTTAAATGCATAAATACCTAAATGTAGTTTTGTTTTTATTATCTAATAACGATAAAAAAACCCGTTGATTTCATTCGTTTTTCAAGCTACGTGCATAGTTTTTCCACTAAAATGCCTCAATTGAGTCATAAAGTACACAAATTTCAAGCATAATAAGTCACATCATTTCTATAAAACCAAAACTGGCAATAATATAAGTCGTGTTGTGCGATTATGAACATAGTGCATAAGGGCATAAGTCGTTATATTGCAAAGAGTAAAAAAAATATTATGTGAATACATTGAGTTATTCCATGAAGTACTCGTTCATAAGGCCACAACTACAAAAAAACACGAAAAAAGTATATTTATGGGGTTGTTACATTATGTGTTCATATGTAAAACTATAGTATAACATCATATCTTACCCATACAAGCTAAAAATTTTGAATTAATAAAGATTTAGTATTGATATATAGTTTTTTGTCTCTCCTGAAAAGTGCTGTTTTTGAGTTATTCCCTTATTCACTGGAGGCACAGAATTATGGAAATGAAAACGTGGGTCGGCTGTATTTAAAGCGATGAAACTATACATTACCAAGTTTGTTTATAGTTTGTTAAGTTGTTCTTGTGATAAGTGGCAATGGAACGGTTGTAAAATTCTATCAAGACTATGATCATATACGAGGGTTATATAATAGACTAGCGACCGACCACGGCCTCACCCGCTTTGTTTAAACCCAATAAAGGATATACTAAAACCTTCCTCGGGAATTACTCTATCTATAAAAAAAAACCGCATCAAAATCCGTTGCGTAATTTTTAAGATTTAAGCATAGGTACATAGGGGCAGGGAGCGACTTTGTTTTATTCGATGTCGTGATACTTTTTTAACTCGCGTTGAGTTCAATTGTTATAATATTTATTTATGTAATAGTCTTCATAGATTTGCAATTGTTTAACTAACATATTATTTAACAAATAGCACATTAAGTGGTGGTTTAAGTTACTTATATGAATCTTGATTTTTCATGAGTCTTGACTCATGAAATTATTGTGTTGTCACCAATCCTAGATGATATAAATTATAAATACTTGACTTTGTCCGCGGGATGCGGGTGAAACCGCGCGACGCAGCGATAGCGTGATATCATGTTCGTAAGTCATGAAATAATAACGAATACACATATAATTGTCTATAAATAATTCCAACTTACCAACTACAAGATGAATATCTGAATAGAATCCCCTATTAGGAAAGGTCAAACGTTGTCCCCATTTTCGAGGTGATTTGTCAAACATTCGGGGACCCAAAAGGTACTTTATCCCTTTCCACCCGGCCGAAAAAAGTTTCGAATTTCGTAAAAAAAACACATGGAGCCAATTTATGATACCTAATAAGCTCTAAGAAAAATAAGGAAAAAAATCGGAAAAGCACAGTTTCCCGGAAAATGACATGCACGATCGTGCATTTCAGGAATAAGTTGCTATATGCATGATCGTGCATGTTCGAAAACTTCAAGGAATTATAAAACAGTTTTATCATAGAATCAACATTTATTAGCAAAAATCAACATCAATTATCAAGAACCAACATTTATTTAGTAATATAAGTCTTAATTTTTTTAATCAGCCTAATCAGTTACTACAGTTTTCATCAACTTATGTCTAATTAGGAACATTTTAGGAAAATCACTATCAAAATACTTAGGGTCTGCTTAGTATGATAATCTTTGAAGCAGTTTTGGTTGCGTGCGATGGAAAGATATGTGTTGCATTTGATGCAATGTAAAAATGTATGTTTGCAAGTCTCATTTTAACAGAATCTTGGCGATTTCAAGTCATCTGACATTGGTAGATGGTCGTAACCATCATAGCGCAATGTGGTTGCTGGTTTCATAGCCTTGCGGTGCTTTTTAGGTGCGACAACCTCTAGGATATCATCATCACCAGATTCGCGACGTCTCTTGTCAGGTGTCCTTATCAGAACATCTCCTATTTCCAGACGGAAATCCAGCAGGTCCATGGTATTTTTTCGAAGCAGATTGTTGGCTTGACAGTCAATTTTGTACGCCCGCCAAGAATTCACCAAGGCGAGATCGCAGAAATGTATCAGAACTTTGAGAGAAACCTGATCGCCAGTACATTGAAAGTCGTGGATATGGAATACAGCCCATGATTACATGAACCCCGATCAATTTCATTATCTCAGTCGTTTTCAGCTCTCTTCCAGTCTTTCGAAGGATGTAGTTATTGGTGCATACACTGACATGCTCAAAGAACTGATCGTCAAAGTATTCCATGTAGTAATCCATGGGATCTCGAACTGGCCTAACAGGAGTGTCCTCATAATCATGTGGCTTGTCTTGGAAAGACACCGCTTTCCAAGTGTCAGGGCGAGAAGACTGAGGCTCGGATCTAGCTAGTCTAGCTGGACTACTTTCTTGAGCTGAAACATCTGCTACAGCCACATTTCTAGATTGCCTTAGTTGTATATATACCAATCTGGAAGATGACTTGCGCCTGGATGAGCTTGAGGAACTAGGTCCAGGTTGTGCAGCTACAGCATTGGTGGATCGTGTTGATTTGGGTCCGGAAGACCTGGATCTAGCGACAGAAGGTGGGCCCGATGGAGAAGAAGGTCCCGGTCGAGATTCTTCACGAAGACTAGCAGACGTGGGTCTTTTTTTATTTGTGGAAGTCCTAGTTACCTTTGCAGATGGCCTGACGCTAAAGACGGGCCTTGAATTGCTCCTGGGTTCCATTTCAATAGTTGAGTCAGGGATCCCCTCTTTGTCAGCCTCATCATCATCTTCGTCACAGCCATCATACATCCTTTCGAAGAAAGAGGGATCGAATTGGGGACCTTCGCAATCCAAATCAGTAATTTCTTCTATTTCTGAGTCATTTCCATCGCCTAAAGTCTCCAAAACATTCGAAATCTGGTCTTCGTTCAAGGAGATGCCTAAAAACAAAAATTAAAGTAGAAAAAAAACATAAAACAACTTAAATTGGAGGAAACAAACCAAATAACGGAACCACACACTTTCAATCTATACCTCCGGCCAACAACCGAAGGCACACGAATGTGCATATTTAAGTTTCGGCCCTAGCCATTGCTTACTACTGCATGCTTTTATCGTACAGCCATTTTATTTTATTAGATAGGATCTTTGTCTATGGAAAAAGCCAAAAATAATGCCTATTTACCGTACAAAAACAAATAGTAAAAAATACTTACGCGAGGCGCGCTTCCCACCGAAAAACGCAGCCATCTTTGAACGAAGCTGTGGTCAACTGGCCGGTCACGAGGTCATGGTAATCTTTTTTACGTTGAAGTACATAACATGCACGTTCGATCGACGTCGGTTGCGTCGCGGAAAACCTGTTGGTGTGTGCTCAGGATTTTTTCAAAGTCAGATGCACGATTGATTCAGCTCGGGTGGAAAGGGTTATAGAATTGAGGAAATTGGCAGAGGCTTGTAACTTTGCAGTTCCAACAAATAGGGTCGCAAGCTGTGACTCTAGATGTACTACATTTCATACATTATAATGAGATGTGGAATATTTTCATTTGAATTTTGTGGAAAAAATATTTGTCATATTTGTATTGCCGAATGCTATGTAGCAATAAGTAGGTAATTATATTTTTGACTGTTCGAGAGTTACCTATTTATATAACACATTTTTTTTAATTTACCCACTTTAATAAAATTTATTAAAGTGGGTAAATTAAAAATAAAATTAAAATTTATTTTTTATTTTAAATTAGCTATACTATTTAATAGTATAGCTATACTATTAATTAGCTCTACTATTTAATAGTATAGCTATATGTCATTGTCTAATCTCCTATATCCAGACGTAAAAATCATACCGAAATTTCTCTGTTGCGGCGTAACAGTACGACTAAGAAACAAATACACTTTCGCATTTATAATAAAGCTGTTTTGTTAAATTTTTAAGGAAACATTCTTTTTCCTCTGAAGTGAAACTTCTTAGGCGCGTTTAGAGTAAAATTTCAAGGTCGCGTCATAACAAAACGATCACGTCATGGAATAAGGTGACGGTTCTGAATCTACGGTTGTTTAATCTTTGAATCTTGCCGAAGAAGTTTCACTTCTGACACGGTTATAAATATTATTATAGTAGATTTATAAATATCATTCATGTAAACTACAGAATCAACAAGGTAAAATCTTTACACCGATAATATATCCAGCTTATCACTCCAATACTTGTTAACATAAGTAAGAGATACGGCATCACGGTTATATGATAAATAATAATAGTAATAAATTGCGATTGAACAGGAAATATGAGGCCGAGTCTATTGGAAGTGAGACCTGTGTTCACGCGCAAATCTGTTGAATTATTAAGTCGACCTGCGAATAATGTTTGAGGAAAGTGATTGTTATTGATTATGTAATATTATTGGTTATACTTTTAGGGTTTATTTTGAGACTTATTTTTGAAAAAAAAAGAGCGTGTGTGACACCACACGTGTCAGAAGATTTATCACCATCCAACGTGATATACTATAATATTCTTAAAATTAAAATTATAATTAATACATTTTTAAGTCATCTTTATAGATTTTATTTGAACATCTAATGGTATAAAGATAAACAGGTAAGTCCACACATTAATAAATAAAGCATATATTTTATTGACGGAATCTCTATGATATAAATTCATCAACTTGCAACAGTACAACAATAAATTATTATACAAAGCGCATTGCAATTTTAAAATAGTTTGGAAAATCCAAAAGTGCACGCCTCATAATTTTTTTTTAATAATTATTTATTAATTATTATTTTTGTTTATTTAATAACAATTAAACCACATAGAATCAGACCCTGAAAAATGAAAGGGTTCTATTCCTGAGCATACTCAAGCTAAGAGAAAAAAAAAGACTCGATTAGTAAAGTATTTCGGTCGCTATCGTGTTAACAAGAAAATCCTCCGCACATACAGACACACGGACGTCCAAGACAGAACTTTTTTAAACTGTTTTTTAACTAGTTTAAATAACAAAAATGACATCAAAAATATTATGAATGTTAAAAATAGTGTTTTTTCTTAATATGTGTGTGTATGTATTATCGTACTAGTGCAATGTATGATACATAAAGACATTTTAAGTTTGAAAGATCAGATGTTTTGCGCGAAGTGACAGTAATACCCACCTCAACGCTTCGCTTATGAGGCGTGCAATAATAAATCACTTTTACGAGTTAAGTTCACAAACTCTTACTCTATCCCACTAAACATTCCCCACTATAAGAAATTTAATACTACAAAAAGCACTAACTCTGAACTACACAGTAAGACCATAAATTAAGCAATAAGGCATATTTAACATTCAGAACATTGCAATTCTGTGAATAAATCGCACGGAGCCAGCGTCGGCATATTTGTCGTTCCATAGATGTAATTTACAGCAGATTTACTTGATACATCGTCCAATTTCACATTTATGTGTTCTCGAATTTCATGACAATGAATATAGGTATAATCATCTCGTATTGGTTACCATGATGTTTTATAGCAGTATTACTTCCAGGGTGGGAAAGTGATGGCGCTAGACGACGATATAGCGCTGTATTTTTTCCACACTGGATATAATACTGCTTTGACATCATAGGGACCGATGACGTTGTTTTACGAATTTATAGGTTTTATTTCAGCTTTCGTATTTATTCTGTAGCTTTATTTTATACAAATAATTTTGTTTTTGTATGTTTTTATTTGGCAGTTCGATTAACGGTAGTCATTTGTTAGATAAGAAAATAATTATCTTGTTTGACGCACTCATTTATTACATAACAGTAATATATTGCGTATTTAAATTACTATTTTTGATAAGTGGAAAATAAATTAACTTTATTTCAATTAATCTTAGAACTTATCGGTTCTTTAATTCCAGAGACATGGGTAGCTACGTACTACGTATAGGTACTATCCTTCATACTAATATTAGATATAAATGCGAAAGTTTGTGAAGATGACGTGTGTGTGTTTGTTACTCTTTCCCGCAAATACTACTGAACCGATTACAATGAAATTTAGCACACATATAGTGGGTAACTTGGATTAACACATAGGATAGGTTTTATCCCGGAAATCCCACGGGAACGGGAACTATGGGGGTTTTCCTTTAAAAAGGCGACCGCGGGCCGAAATCTTGTATTATTATTATATTATCTGTGGTATTACTAATAAGCCCCCATTTAAAATCAAAATGAACCTAGAATTTACACAATTATAACTTAAACAAATCAATGGTAACACAAGTGAATTGTGCTAAAATAACATGTTGCGGTTTTCAACTGTTAACGTCTACATATTCCAAAGCTTAGAACGCTTGCAACGGAGTAAGTTTAAATGCTTTTTGGGTGCTTATTATGAAAGCACTCGATTTTAACTTGTGCGACATATTTACGAATGATCGACTTGCAATGTGTTATGTCTGAGATGATTTCAGCATACTTTTATGTACATTTCTTGCGGAGATTATTTTTCGGAAACTAAATGGATTTTAAGGGTTATTTTGCAATCATTATTTATTTAGCGTTACTTCGTATAAACGTCATAACGTTTATTTAGGACTTTGGAACATTGAATATAATTAAATTGTGATGATAGTCGTATAGCTGTAACAAAGAAGCGAAAAAAAAATGGTTGTCTGTAAAGTCGATTTACTGACGATAGTTGAACGTGACAACGTCTTAAACTTCTTTGTCGCTCGTTCCGCGCTCTCGCTTGCACTTCAAGCCTTACATGGAACGCCTCAGAGCGAGGTAACGCCGCATGAGTCATGTTTTTTCGTGCGTGCAGCCGGCTCTATCGAATTAAAAGACGTTGTCACGTCAAAAATGAATGAATGAATAATTTACGATTAATAATTATCACAATAATTCAGCGATTTTGCCAGACTGCAAAAGTAATCAGATTGAACATAAAGCTAATCAACGAAATATACAAAATACCATCTCACAAGATACTAAATTACATGCATTAAGATTTCTCCTGCTCACGTAATAGACCCCCAACACTACAGGTTTTAAAGGCTATCTGAATTATTGAACCGTTTGGCTGTAAATATCCAGCTGTTAACAGAGAGACATCAATTTTGAACTGTTGTTTGTGAAATTATTGCCTCCTTCTCTAAATTCTTGCATACAGCTCTCCAAATTATTGCAATTTGAATGCTGTTAGTTCACTAATATTTAGCTTAACGGTTCCTAGTGTAATAAATATTAAAATTTAGTTTAGATATTATGGAAAAAATATTAACACGATTTTTTTCTTATGTTTCTTTTTGGTGGAGTATCTCAAGAAAAAAGTACACAGTTATTTGAATGTGTTGAGGGACGTATTGTATGAATGCAGGGCCCTTTACAAAAATTTAATGTTTTTTGGAAAAATAGATGACTGAACTAGAGAAATATCCTGGGCAGTCTGCGGCTGATGTAGGTGTATTGTGACACATATAAATCTCTCTTATTATTATTATGAGGGCCGATTTTTCAATCCTTGGTTAAAATTTATCAGTCCAATAAAGTATTAGACATTAGACGAACATTTTAAAATGTCACCTGTAAGCTGTCATATACGGACAATTAGAATACATTTTTGAAATGGTAGTTTAATAGGTTATTCGATGAATAAGTTTTAACCAAGGATTGAAAAATCAGCCCTGAATTCATTATTATTCGTTAGATATTTTATCAAATTATAACAGGAATGAATACACAATTTCCTTATATATAAATTCGCAATTCCCTGAATTAATAATCAAAAAGAAAAATAATTTAATCATTCTACTTTAATGCATAGTCGATACGTATTTTATTCGATCACACTGATAAAGAACTGTATTACCTTCGATATAGAGTCGCATTTCCTGTGATATAACTTTGAAATTTTTAATATCATTCATTGTAAACATAAAGTTTCGGTTTACTGCCAGGGAAATGAATTTCGGCTTGATTTATTCAGCACCGACAAATGTGTTTGTATTAATTATAAAATACTTAATACTATTATAAAGGCGAAAGTTTGTAAGGATGTATGGATGTATGGATGTATGGATGTATGGATGTATGGATGTTTGTTACTCTTTCAGGTAAAAACTACTGAACCGATTACAATGAAATTTAGCACACATATAGAGGGTAGCTTGGATTAACACATAGGATAGGTTTTATCCCGGAAATCCCACGGGAACGGGAACTATGCGGGTTTTCCTTTGAAAACGCGGGCGAAGCCGCGGGCGGAAATCTAGTTAATTATAAAAATTAACGTAACGTAAACAATTATAATTTTAATAAATATAAAGTGTATTATTCAGACACACAGATATTACACATTACACTTATCTTTGAGATTATATAGAGATTGGTTTTATACGGGTTTTATGATTGTGAATGAATATTTCTAATAAAAAAATTATAAATTTTTGCTGCTCTATCAATAAAATGAACTTAGATAGTAGCCAGTAGGTACGTTAAAATGAATAACCCCCTAAATGTGTTCCCCGGTGGGTACAATATGGGGGTCTTCAAGAGGAGAGTGAACAGGTACATTCTAGGGAAGCACGCTCCAACTTCTATCCTATTTCCCGGGGTAAAAAGTAGCCTATGTCCTCTCTCGGGTATAAAAATATCTCTATACCAAATTTCATGCAAATTGGTTCAGTAGTTAAGGCGTGATTGAGTAACAGATAGACAGACAGAGTTACTTTCGCATTTATAATATTAAAATTAATAGTATTATAGTATGGATTCTATGTCTGGAAGTAGCGACAAGACTGCCCGTTTCATAATGCCTATTGCTTCTTTATTTCTCTAGTTTTATTTATAGAAATATTCATTCATTCTTATTACTGAAATATCTACGTACATTGATAATTCATGCATTAGATTATAGATCACATAATATTTCAATGGAATAACTGATTACGCGGATGAGGCCACGGGACGCAGCTAGTATGTACCTATAATATAATATGAAGGTATATATACTAGATATGGATATAGTTCTAGATATCAATATAATCTGTCCTAGGTAAACATGAAATAATCTGCTTAAACGATACTCCAAATTAACTTAATCCATAAAGTATTATCCCACACTCTTTTAATGATCATAGCGTATAATATACACTAAAACTACTTCACTAATACAAAGGAAATTAAACTTTATTGTAGGTAAGCTTGTCCATTATATTTTATGGTGTTATGAACCGCGGGTATAATGCAAATTAATGTCTCGTATGAGACGATGTGCTAGGGCTGTCACAAGTTTTCGATTATAATGCTTTAATTTATAAGGTACTTACGGAAACGAAAACGTCGTTTGGTTATTAGTTATTACGTACCTTTTTATCTATCAACCGCAAAAAGTACTGTTGTTGTTTTATCAACATTAATAATTAGATATTCAGTTTAACTAATTTGAATATAATATTATCTAGATTTTTTTTTCATTTTCAGTTCATGTTTGTCAGGTTCATGTCAGGTCTCGGTTTATTGTTAAATGATAATAATTTTATTTTATTTGTTAAATTCATTAAGGAACTAATTTGATAAATTCATCCAGGCGATAAAGATTATAATTATCTAGTTATAAACATAACTTCAATATGTCAGGCAAAATAGTACACAAAATACGACCAACATTATATTTCAAATAATTCAAGAGAAACTATCAAATTTCAGGGAATTAATGCAACAAAAATACATTCAAACGACTTACCAAAAACATTTATCTAATTGAAATCACACAAGATCATGTTTTAATTAAAATTATATATTTTACTAGCTGTGCCGCGCTGTTTCACCTGCATTGCTCCGCTCCTGTTGGTCTCAGCGTGATGATATATAGCCTATAACCTTCCTAGATAAATGGACTATCTAAGAATCACTGAAAGAATTTTTCAAATCGGACCAGTAGTTCCTGAGATTAGCGCGTTCAAACAAACAAACTCTTCAGCTTTATAATAATAGTATAGATTACTGGAGCAAGAACAGAACTGGAGCCCAACAGCAGGCGAAACCGAGCGTTAAAAATACATGTAATTAAGATAAATTCAATTAAATGGAGATAATTAATTCAATTAAGTAAAAGCACAAGTTGACAGCCCTATTCCTACATCAGCGTATCGGGCGTACTAAGCACTACCTATGTAGGATCCAATTAACAAAGTCTGCAGTGAAAATGTTCATTGCTGACACTCACTTATCACATCACTAGATCGATATTTTAGGGTTGACAAAAATTATTATTTTTAATGTTTTTATTTCTTTACTGATAAGGATTTATTTTTTTCGAATTATCAAGGTTTAATTTCATTGAGAAATTTATCTGATAGGTACTAGTTATTAGTTTTATTCCAATTTCTTTGCGGAATGTATAATTCAGACTCGAAAGCGTATTTCTTTTAGAGACGAAATTTCATAATAAGAAAAGCGTTACGTACGCTTTTCTTATGAACGACTAATAATTATGATCTAGTTCAAAAATTCATTTTCTGTTCCTAATCTTTAGCTAAATATGATTATTTAGTCAACATTTTTTTTTTGTTATCTCTCAAAATATTCAATACAAGTCCTCGTTACATTTTTAAAAACTTATTGCCATATATTTCGACGAAAAACTGTATTACGATATAAGGAAAACCTTACCAATATGCTCTGATTCAACCGCTGTATTAGCAAATTCCATTGAAAAGAATACAATAAGCCTTTCACTCTTATTTTACTGAAACTTCTATTCACGACTGACACTCTGGTGACCATGGTTTTGTGGAAATCTAAGATATTTTATCAAATCAAATTCTAATTGTTGAATTACAGTTTTATATTAATTGACAGTGAAAAACAGTTATATTAATTGAGAAACACCGTGAAGTGATACTTTAAATGATAAAAAAAATTATGATTCGATAATTTTTTCGACGAATTTCCCGCCACAATATATGTACACGGATCACAGAACGACGTCCAAGTGTAACAATTCTTAACTTAATTATTAACTGTTTTAAAGTAAATAATTTTTGTAAATATATTTTATGTATTAAACACATTATTTTTATTCATTGGCGTGCATTCATAATATAATTTTAAGTGAAATATAAATGATTATAACTCAAATTAAGTTTATATTATTGTAAGATTTGTCGAGTATAGAGCACAAACTCAACACTTCGTTTATGATGCGTGCAATTGATGTATTTTATTTTACTTATATACTTTAAATTTACTTGTATATTGCCTATTATTATGACAACAGCAGCTGTCTATAATAAAAAAAAAGGCTAGAATGGACAAAAAAAATGTTGTGTGGTTTTATGAAACCACGGTAAAAGTGAAACTGTTCGAATGGTTCCGAACACTGCTTTGTGTAGCGCATGTCGCGTGTCGGTCGGCTGCCGAGTAGGTATACCTACTCGGCAGCCGCGATACACGCGACATGCGCTACACAGACCAAAAAGTTTGAGACGATGTAATAAAAGTTTCACTTTAATAAATAATTAAAATACTAAAACCATATCGTGTGGTCACAGCCAGTCCATACAATCGCTTTATTCGGCTTGACAAGCAAACAATAGCAACTGGAAATATCTGATGAACATTTATATAGGCTTAATGCTTTTGTATAATTGACGCATTAAATACGCTAATATAACATAATGCGAGCGTATTTATGAATATTTAACTGAACATTATGTTTGTGTGTGGAAATTCATGAGCCAATTTGAACGAATTTTAGTTCATTCTTAGTGTTTTAAAATAGGTATTTTATGAGGGTATTTTTGTATAGCGAAGAATTTGTGACGGAATTGCAATAAATTGAATAACTGTAATGTTTTTCCAGCGTCTGTAACGCATAGATTTGTACATAGGTACATACTAGTATGCTTAAAATATCTGATTATTCTTGCTAATAATTTAGATCTCCAATTGGTTAAACTTACAATTATCAATCTTATCAATATAATCAGTAATGAGTAATGGAAGGGTTTTAAAAGCTTAAATCAACAGAAATTTTATGGTTCCATTTTTCACGCAGTCACTCGTTTTTTGAACAACTCATCATTTTCTCTTTATCTCTATGTATAAAAATGAATCCCTTTTTCTCTTGGTCACGGCATCACGCGTGAACGGATGGACCGATTTTGATCATTCTTTTTTAAAAATATTCCTTGAAGTACGAGGATGGTTCTTATGGAGAGAAAACGTAAACATGTACCACGGGCGAAGCCGGGGCGGACTCCTAGTTTCTTATAGATCTAAACATAATTATTGTCTTATAAAATATGTATTTATCTATTTATACTACGTAAAATATTTGTTAAATTTATTCCCTCTTACAACAGAGAACATCGCAAACTAATAAAGATAAGTAAAGAACAATAAAATTCGCATTCAAACCGACAATTGTTGACTTGAAGTATTGACGGAACGAATATATTTCGCCTGCAAGCAAATCACGTAGTACTAGTATGTACGTGACTCTAATGTAAGTGATTTTAGCCTTTAGTGCTAGACTTTTACAAAGTACTAACACATTTTTTGTTTGGCAACGCGGCTGGATGGATCTTGGTCCATTGCTTCGGTGACGGACTTAAAAGATGTATTTTGTGATTTGAAAGAAAGAAAGAATAAAGAAAGAAAAAACGTTTATTTAATGACACATAGCCTCACACGTAAATAATGAAAAACAATTAATACAATACTTATATGCTACAATACTTACTTACTAAAATACTTAAAAATACACATTGAAGTGTGTAGTCTGTGAAGCATGATACCATTAAAAGGGGAAATCACTCGGTGAACATCTGTGACGTAAAAAAAAACGTCACAGCACCGATTTTCAGTGAGCCCCGAGAGCAATTATTCGTCATAATATATTTTTAATTGAAGAAAAGAAAATAAATACATTATTAGTAAAATACTTCTTATATTATTTTTGATTTATTCGTCTCGTACTTGATGGTGGAAAATAATGGAGTAATTCGAATACATATTATGTCTGCATTAGAATATTGTTTTCTTTTTTATAATGAAGGTAAGGTAAGGAAGAATAGGTGGCATAACGGGCCAGACAATGGACTTATTTTCGTCTGTTTTTTTAATTGAAAGTAATTTTAGTCGAGATTTTGTGGTAGTAGAGCCAATAAATAGTCTTCAGAATAGCTATTTGACACTGAATATCAGCCAGCCAGCTTCTATTATTTACTAGCAGTTCTGGCAAGGAGTTGACATGGTGTTTTTGTAAGAATGTACTTAAAATTTTAACGTATTCTCTCTCTCTATATTGTCGGTCCCTCATGTCTGAGGATCGTGGTCAGCATCAGGGTTGCACAAATAGTGTAACTACTATGACTAAAATAAGTAAATAATATAGATAAGCTATAACTTAATACTACCCATAAAAAAGACAAAATAACTCGCCAAATACTATCACCAAAATCATTTTATCAACTCTGCTTTGACACAAAGATTGAAACATTTAACTCCCGAAATCGTATTACTTTACAACTTGCAATATGTAGCCCTAATTTCGCGACTATGTACCAAAAAGCAAAGTTTTCCTTTGACATAAAACAACCTACATGTCGACATTATCAGCCTTCACATGGATGTAGGAACACTGGATGCGCTTTATAAAAATAAATGTAATTTTTGTTATTATCAAGCAAATATGAATAAACAAGCGTCAAAATTGTAGAGTTGTAATCGTTGTGTCGAATATTTCTGTAATTTTAAAAGTAATTTACTAGATATGCCTGTAATAAATAAATAAAAATGCATACTCAAGTGTTTTACGACTGTTCTTAATATATTTTTTGTGAATCATACAAAACTTGAGAACAAATATAGCGGAATATTGACGTGAAATAAGGAATACTTTCTACTGTACCTAGCTCGTAATATTTATGAATTCGCTCTACAAAATTGTAAAAGTTATTCTTCTTTTGATCATCGTGATGAACGAGATATTAATTAATTTAGGTATTTAATAATTATCTATTATACAAATTGACATAATATATATTTTTCAAAAATCCTCCTGCATTAAATCTCTATCACAAATTATAACAAAAACCTATACCCGTTTAAAATATAACTTCAATATGACCAAAGTTCTAGTTCATAAAAGTATTAGTGCTGCAAAGCGTGAAACCATTTAATAGGTAATTATTATTATTTCATTAGCAATACCCGCGTTAATGTATAGTTTCATTGCGTTTATTGTCTACTGAACGAATAATTGGTTTAGTTTGTATAACGCCTAAAAGAGATAAGATTTTTTTAACTGATACACGAACGTGCGTACAGTCAAAAAATCTATTAATAAAACAGTTTACCTAAAATTTCTGCTTTAGCAATAGACGCGGCATTTCATTTTAACTAATATATTTTTAGGACACCTTTCACGTATTAAATCTGCCTGATATAGACTACCAAAGCAAAAGGACAGTATAATAAAATGGTATTTTTGGCATATGTATTATAAACAAAAATTAATTTGCATATGTATTATAAACAAAAATTGGCATATGTATTATAAACAAAATTTTTTGGCAATAAGATACTACGAATAGTACTTTATTAAATAATACTTCATTAGACTTAGAATGATGAAATTTTAAGTACCTACAACACAGTTGGAATATCATTTACGAATACATAATGCGTCCTTTTCGCTGCCTTTTATGTATGTAACACCATTGTAGTCAGAAAACAAAGACAAAACGAGTTGACTATAGACACCAATAGATGTTCCTTCTAACATGACATCTGCTGATACGATTTTCCTTTAAAATACATTTTCGAACGTATTTTCGACATGATTTTATAGATTGTTCAATGTATTCTGACAGTTAGAACTGTGCCTTAGTGGTTATGATGTTGGACTTTAAAGGATTGGTCGTCGTGTTTGAATTAGACGAAAGTGTATATTCTCATTGACTTTTAAATTATCTGTCCATTTTCTTTGGAACTTCTCTTATGAGTAAAAAAACATCGGAATGAATGTATCGCTGTTTTAAATTAAGTTTTTTGAATGTCTGTTTCAACTGCAATCAGGAAATACTGTGCAATAGCACAGGACGAAAGTCTTACTACCTTTTTAAATATGTAATTTAATATTCTATTATTCAATTGAGTAAGTCCTATAAAATAGCATCTGTATTCTAACCCTATATAGCGCATAGCGAAGGAAAATATCATAGTTCAGACCTAAATACCTTCACTTTGCTAAGATTAAAACCGACTGTCATTGTTATAAGCCTCAATCCTTGTTCCACTTCTTCGTTCTAATTACCCTATTATTCTAACAATTATATCTATCGACGCCCCCCGCGAATAATCCGGTAATCGTAAAAGTGAAAATGTTCAGGAAAAATAAAAAACCATTTTTCCTTAATAACTCCATTAAACAACAAGTATCAGAGACTTTTAATATCGCATATGGAAGCTAATTTTTTCAGCTATCTGGTTATTTCAACAAAATTTAAGTAGTCCCAAGGGCTTCGTTATAATTTAGCTGGATGCATTTTACTATACAAGTGTAGGTCAAGCTCTGGTCAGTAATGTCACTTACGATATTGTTCGTGTAAATTTATATTTTCGACGGCAACAGTAATATCTTGTTGCGCTAATATTCGTGTTATTTGTTTTGTATACTGAACATTTGTAAAAATCTATTATTTGGTTATTCGATTGTTTAACAGTAACGTACATTTTATTGTTATAACTATTACTGTTTATTCGAATAGTTTACTTAAGTATTATTTGATGATTATTATAGTATATTTTATGAAATACAGGACATTTCAGTAAATGAAACAACTTTGGATTGTTTCACAAAACACGATAGTTATTATTATTATAAAAAATAGACACTGAACTGAAGACACGACTATTACACATGATTACATAATCATGAAAATTATACTATGGTCCTATTACAGTTAAAAATTTAATCAGAATCCTCATCAGAACCTCACAGAATGCGAATCCACCGTGACCAGTCAGTACTTGTATGGTGTGGTGTGTGATGTCTTTTTCCCGACTACCTTCTATGCAGTAGCAGCGCTTGGGAAAAAGAGCTTCGTGACTCCGGCCGTTCCTCCCACATCGTATCTCCTATCCCATTCGCTGATCGTAGCCTGTCTCAAAATACGCTTGACGAATGAAACAGGACACAGATCGTAATCCGGTTTCCTCCTCAACCCCAGAGCGGCCTCCTTGGCTAACTCGTCTGCCCGTTCGTTCCCCGCCCTACGTGCGCCTTAATCCAAAACAGGGAGACCTCCCGCCTCTGCAATGCAGCTTTTCGGAGGACCGCCCGTGTTTGCACAGCCAGGGGATGAGGGGAACTCAGGGTAACCGCCTGGAGCGCCGATCTGGAGTCAATAAGGACACCGACCTTTGCCGCTCCACTCTTGCAGGCTATGTCTACTGCTCTTTTGAGCGCTAGGAGCTCAGCCTGATAGACGGTACAATACGGTGGCAACGCAAGCTTAATGGCCTTTGTCTCGGCATCACCTTTCCATACGGAAAAGGCGGCTCCGACTCGACCCTCAATCTTACTGCCGTCCGTATAGACCCTGTGGACGTGGCTGTTAACCACGTCAGCATAGGTGTCCTCATTTAACAAGCCGAGGCCCAGCTCTACCTGCTCTGCCGAATGTGGGTCCTCAATCGCAAGAGCCATTCGTTCCACCTCCCTGTCCCTCAACACCGCCGGGTGCGACACACCCCTCTTGATCTCATAAAGCCTCGAAGCTTCGAGTATCCTGAGGTCAAGAGGGAGAATCCCAGCCAACAGCATCGCAGAGTTCAGGGAGACAGTCCGATATGCTCTGCAGATCTTCTGGGCAAAACCCCGTTGAACGGTGTTAAGCCTCTTTTGGACCCCCATCTTTTCCGTAGTGGGTGCCCACGCTGCTGATGCATACAAGATAGTCGGTTCTATAACTGCGATATATATAGTCTAACTACTTGGGGGTTAAGCCCCGAATTTACTCTAGCTGCTCTTGCTAATAGCTATAACGGGCGATTGCCTTTTTGCAAACGCTCCCGACGTTTCGGTCAATGTCAGGCCGCCATCAATAGTAAGGCCCAGTATCTTAATACTTTCGAAATATTGGATGTCCACACTCCCCATTACAAGTCGTGGCATGTCAAATTTTAATTTTCGTGTCGAGAGCAGGGCACATGTCTTGTGTGGTGCGAATTTTTGTTTATTTCTGACACCCCATTCGTCCTATAGTATTCCTCAATGTGCAGTGTGTCTTCGTCTCTACTTCTAAAGCAGTATCTCCATCAAACACTAGCACAATGTCGTCGGCAAAAGCCTGACAAAACACATCCATCTCCTCTAACATCCACAGCAGAGGATCCAGCAAGAGGTCCCACAGGAGCGGCCCACCTATGGAACCCTGCACGGACCCCTTGTTGGTATCTCTACTCACTTCACACACGCAGATATGCGGGGGACAAGAGGTGTGAAAGTTAGGTAACTTTCACACCTCTTCCACTCAGGTATCTGCTGATCACCCGCCTTACGTTCCCCGGACACCCAATTTCGGCCAACCGCACCTTTATGACTGGCCACCAGGCGCTGTCGAAGGCTCCCTTTATGTCCAGAAATACCACAACAGAAATCTTCTTCTCCTCCCTCTTATTTCTGATGTGGCCCACCAGTCTATAGAGGGCGTCCTCGGTGCTCCTCTGTGGCATGAAGCCATACTGATGGGGGCTTATAATTGTGGGCAGCAGGTAGAACCTGAGTCGGACGACCAGCATCTAATGAAGATGAAGATGAAGGTTTCGATGTGGTCTATTCTGATGCCTGCCTCGTTTATCTATCAAACTTTCATCTCTTTTAATTTTTCTAAGGCCGTGTAAATCATTTGCTCAGTAATAGAAAGTGTTTAAAAAAATACCTTGCATACTTGCACTCCATAATGAATGTATCTGGAAATCGATTTCTTAATAAAACCCCGAATAAGCCTGTACTAGCACTTACTTAAATAATGTAGAAAACTATTTACCTGAATAATATCGTAACAATGTTTACTGTCGAAGCATATTGATATTATTTTTCGTAAAGATCTAAAACCATATTATTCGTTTAAAATACATTTTAATGTTATTTTATGGAATATACGCGTAATTTTTCATATCTTCGTAAATAAAGATAGAAAAATTCTGAAAAAAATGTACATGGTGTATTTTAACTTCTAGATGCCGAAAAACGCATAACATGAAAAACCCCGTAATAGGTCATTACCGGATTATTCGCGGGGGGCGTCGCTATATTTGTGACCTGTATCCTTGCCTTACTTTTCCGATTAGACTTATTTATTCCCGTCTTTATTCCTTTTATTATTTCCTTACCTCTTGAAACTGAGCAAGGAATTTGTAAAGGTTTTTTTGTAAATGTTCATGAGCAATGGTGATCAATAGTTACAAAATATATAAATAAATATAAGTCTATATTTTACACAAAACGCGGCCTTATTGCTGGACAGCAATCTCTAGCAGGCTACCTGGTAGGAAAGGAAATGACTCTTTGAATAAGATAAACTCATAAAATTATTATATTGTCACCGATCCTTGATAAATGTACCAAGTTTGAAGTAAATTTGTCCATTTAAAGTGAAACAAAATCGATTTGAAAGGAGTGCGTAACATCCATAGAGATAGTATGTAGGTACTATACATATTATCTCGATGGTTACATCGGAATATACCTACAGGTGAAGCTAATAATTGTGTTTTAAACTATAATACATGCTTGAATAAAAAAACTCAATAAATTATTGTATTAATTGCTACCAATTCTTGATAATAATAATGGTCCGGGAGCCAGCAGCAGATTTTATGACCAAGTTCCTCTCAAGCGGTAATTAGTAAAATGCATCAAAGTATAGTATTATGAAGCCTCGTGAACGTCAGCTGGAGCTCGGTTGGGGGGAAGAGCGGTTGCAGTAGCCTCCCGTATCAGCTGACGGTTTTTCCACCAAGATACAGCCAGCTGACATATATATTTATCCACAGTTACATATAAGCTATCATCAGGTAAATTTTTGTTTGAGAGGAAATAACGGAAAATAAATTTTCTTTAAATTTAACTTTCATGTTCGAGACACCAGCTGACGTATAATACACCATGTTGTAACCAGCTGACTATTTTTTTTCGTTGAGATATTGGGTTAGCTACAATTTGACAAATTTTTAGCTGAGAGGAAATGAATGAATGAATGTATTTTTTTTCCTATGTGCGTGGGAGGCTACAACCGCTCACCCCCCCAACCGAGCGCCAGCTGACGTTCACGAGGCTTTATAATACTATACTCTCATGCGTCTGACGAATTATCTCTTGAGAGGAAATAGTTAACCAAATTTGCACCTGGCTCCCTAACCATAATTAGTCTTCAAAATTGAATGAAATCTGTCAAGTTAAATTACACACATCCATAATCTCTACATCCGTGTATTCGTTAAAGACTAAGTAAAATTTAGAGCGTGCGTAAAGGCACGACATGTTTAATCCATTGCTTATGCTGCTCAAGTTTTATTGCCCAGAATCTAACCTCTGGGACGGTTTCTTTGGAATTACTGTTGTGGTGAATTGAAAGGATGTGCGAGTGAGATGGTGATAGAGATGGCATGTCTATTATTTGTTAGGTGAATTGTTGCTAAGGAAAATAGAGATAAAAGTTACGATTTAAAATAGATTAGATGCTCTCGTTGATATTTTTATTTGTGTTCTTATAGAAAATAAGAAATAAAATGTTTTACAAGATATGAGCAGAACAGGAAATGAGTAATATGAAAAACCAAGAATTAATGTTTATGAAAGAAACATGAATAACTATAGGCTTGTACTTGTTTATGAATGCTTTACAAAATGATTATTTCATTATATTATTATCATAGAGTTTCATCGAGCTATATATGTATAGACTGGGGTAGAAGCCTTTGAAAATAATGAAAAGATAAAAAAAATCGCAGTCGGATGAAACCCATTAGAAAAGGAGGGGAATATGATGAAAATGAAAGGAAAAATAAATTACGGTCAATCCGAGTTCGGGAAGTGGGAGGGGGGATCTTTTAAGAGAAAAAAATGGTTTCTCCTGATTTCCGACAAAACTACCAGTCCTATAGAAAAAAGTTCAATCGCAAAGTTGTAGGTAATTAAAAGTTCTACAACTTTTGTATTCATAATTTTTTCACATAACCTAAAAATTTAGGTGAAAAATTCAAAAAACCAAGTTTTTGGTCTTTTATTTCTATCTACTCCAAAATTTTTTTTTTTTACGAAATTTGGTGGAAACTTACTTTATTATGCCCCAAATACACTGTAATTTATTTGATTGAAAATATTTATTTTTTCGCCTTATTTTGAATTAATACCAAAAAAACATCCTAATTTTCAATCGAAAAGTCACCCGTCAAAATATCAGCTTTTTTCAAAAACTTGGGGTGCCTTTTATTCATTGAAATCTCTACTTTCATATGGTGTAAAAAAAAATAAACACCACTATAGTAAATGCTCTCAGGAAATGCATACAAACAGTGTGATAATGAGCTTTTACTAAATCAGGCACACTTCTTGAACTCTATATCTTCTCTTGTATCGGCTTTTCGGTAATATTTCAAAAGAAAAATAATTATCTGTTCTAAGTTTAATATTTTACAGCATATTCAAAAGCAAAATGATGTCCATAAAAACATTTCAGGTAGTTCGAGAAGTGTGCCTGATTTAGTAAAAGCTAATTTTCAGACTGTTTGTATGCATTTCCTGAGAACATTTACTATGGTGGTGTTTATTTTTTTACACCATATGAAAGTAGAGATTTCAATGAATAAAAGGCACCCCAAGTTTTTGAAAAAAGCTGATATTTTGACGGGTGACTTTTCGATTGAAAATTAGGTTGTTTTTTTGGTATTAATTCAAAATAAGGCGAAAAAATAAATATTTTCAATCAAATAAATTACAGTGTATTCGGGACATAATAAAGTAAGTTTCCACCAAATTTCGTAGAAAAAAAAATTAATTTTGAAGTAGATAAAAGTAAAAAACCAAAAACTTGGTTTTTTGAATTTTTCACCTAAATTTTGAGGTTATGTGAAAAAATTGTTAATACAAAAGTTGTATATCCTTTTATTACCTACAACTTTGCCATTGAACTTTTTTCCGTAGGAATTGTAGTTTTGTCGGAAATAGAGAGAGACCATTTTTTTCTCTTAAAAGCTCCCCCCTCCCGCTTCCCGAACTCGGATTGACCGTAATTTATTTTTCCTTACATTTTTATCATATTCCCCTCCTTTTCTAATGGGTTTCATCCGACTGCGATTTTTTTTTGTTTCAAAAATTATCTACTCTAGTCTATAGTTGAAAATTCAGAGAAGCATCGTCACGGTATCACGCGTGAACGGGTGGACCGATTTCGATAATTCTTATTTTTATAATATTCCCTGAAGTGCGAGGATGGTTCTTATGGAATGAAAACATAAACATGTACCACGAGCGAAGCCGCGGCGAACGGCTAGTATTAATATAGACATATTATGTATTATATAACTTCTCCAAATACAAAGCTATTTAATCCGATTCAAATAAATACACGCCGCCAGCTCAATCTCAAAAACCAATACATTTGTAAGTAGGCCTCATCAATTGCTAAATCGAAAATTTACAGCTCAAGATGGTTTAAGACGAATCACCTACATTGACGATAAATATCCGAAAAGCCCTTGTAATTAATGAATCGGCAATCCTTTTGCATTCGACCTTAATGAAGAGGCTAGTGGGGATATACAGAACGATAGTTGTGTGAGCTTTTACTGTATAGTGATCATTTTTGTTGGATAAAAGTATGTTAAATTTGAAACCAAAGAAATCCATACTAATATTATAAATGCGAAAGTAACTCTGTCTGTCTGTCTGTTACTCAATCACGCCTTAACTACTGAACCAATTTGCATGAAATTTGGTATAGAGATATTTTGATACCCGAGAAAGGACATAGGATAGGTTTTATCCCAGAAATCCTACGGGAACGGGTTTTTCTTTGAAAACGCGGGCGAAGCCGCGGGCGGAAAGCTAGTAATTAATAAATGTTCATACCCATCTTGCAACTTGCAAGTTATATTTAATATGGGTTTATATTTTATTATTTTTAAGGTAGAGGTGCAAAACGTGTTTCTTTGCGAAATAACGAAGTAATCTGACGGGGTTGTGATTAATTTTTTTTTACAAAACAACCTTTTTCCTAACTTTGACCATAATATAATTTTATCTCATATTTTTTTCCAAATGTAACGACTTTTGCATCAATGTGAATCGAATAAACTTGGCAATTAAAAAAAGCTCGTAGTTTTATCTATCTGTATGTACACGTTATCTCTTCTAGATTGATTTACTGAGCCTTCTAATTATAAAGGAAGATTGAATCTAGTGAAATATCGTCTCAGTAAGAGAATAATCGATTCTATTGTCTGTAAACTTTAAGTTATTTGTAGTATAATATTTTTATAGAAAATCTAAATTACTTGTAAGTAAAATAAATAGAGGAAAAAAAATTTAAATGACATAATTTTTATATCATTTTAAGCATTTGTGAAACATATTATATTGTTAAAGATTATGTTACAATTTATATTGCACTAAAAAACGATAGCTTTTGTTCAAGATTTATAATGTTGATTGAATATTTACAAATCTCTTTTATTTCTGGTTATTCTCACTTCTCAGACTGGGAAAAATAATTTCTGAAATAAAAGGTGCCTATTATAGGTCTTGTAAATTGAAAAGTAATGTGGTATTAGTATTTTATCTCTATTAAATACTCTTTTGTCATCATAGAGTATAATTAAATGAAATGAACAAATTATTTAATACTAGCGGTCCGCCCCGGCTTCGCCCGAGGTACATATTTCGCAATAAAAGGTAGCCTATGTTCTTTCTCAGGGTCTAAAGATTATCTGTGCCAAATTTCATCAAAATCGGTCCAGTAGTTTATGCGTGAAAACCATACATATATACATACAAACCTTTCCTCTTTATAATATTAGTATAGATATAGAACTGGACATTATAATAATAGTTAGCTATTTAAAAAATATAATCTTTAACTTTAACAGTTACTTCCTATTCTTACAAGTCCCTTCACACAGAATTATTAAATTCCTAACCTCCCCGTATTAACGACATAATTTATCCTCATTTAATCGAGCTCTTTAATTCAAACGACAAGCAATCCATCATTTTTCCCAAAAGAAATTTCCCATTCAATAATACTGAATGCTTTGTAAAACGGTGCAATTTTTCAAAATGGCGATTATAATAGGGACACGAAATATCGCGGATGATTTTTAACAATGTCGAGTCAATTATTGGATGTTTTCAAAGATTTTTTCATTAATAATGTATTAAGAAAATTCTCTCATAGCGATTATTTGGTCACTTTTCGTAGAATTTCATTTTAAGACTAGTTGTGCCTCGCGGTTTTACGCGATTTGCTTCGCTCGTACCTATTGATTTTAGCGTGATGATATAATAATATGGCCTATGCTATAAGCTATACTCGATAAATATACTATCTAACAGTGAATAATTTTTGAAAATTCGAGGTTCCTGATATTAGCGCGTTCAAGCAAACAAACTACAGTTTTTTAATATTAGTATGGATTTGCTGTTAATTTTTCTTATTGTTGGTAGTACAACCTTAGTTCTTTGTAAACCGTTTTCGGTGTTTAAGTCTTGTTTAATATTTAATTTATATAAAACAATTTGTAGGTTTGTTTGGTAGGTTTCAATGGATATAATTTAATGGGACTAATTAGCAATCGGTAAAACCAAACAAGGGTTAGAATTTCCGTTCATTATACCTACAATCTAGATAATATTACAGTCTATACTCTATACAATAGCGGTATTAAATTCCTATCAGCTTTGGAAGCTTTCAAAACACCAGCAATGAAAGGTATACCCATAGTTTTAATTGAAATATCGATTTTATTCAAATTTATGCGAAATACCGACGGACAGGCATTTCACAGTTATTTTTTCATTCACCATTGTGTTCTAGTCGGATCTTCATTTGGTGAATGTCCTTTTTTGGTGTTCTTCGTCGCGTCTTTTCGCTGTGTTCTTAGCGTATAGAGAAAAAAATTATATTATACTAGCTGTCCCGGAAAACGTTGTTCTGCCTTCTTCTTATCACATGATATGAAAAATAGATGTGGTCCGAATTTCAGAACTAAGTACCCGAAATGCACAGAAAATTTCATGAGAATCGGTCAAGTCGTTTCGTAGGCGTGTAAAACTCCGCAATCAGATTATTAACTTTCAATTCGTGGCTCCAATATCCAATGGGAAATGGTAATTAGTTCGGGGGAATAACATAAGGAAAATATTTTCATGAACACACACATTGTCACAGCTTATTGCGTTGATATGTGCCGCAGAACGGATAACCGCTGGGGCACACATGTACTGGAGTGGAGACCGCGGCTCGGCAAACGTAGCGTAGGACGCCCTGCTACAAGGTGGAGTGACGACATCCGCAGGGTTGCTGGGCAAAACTGGCGACAACGAGCAAATGACCGGGCTCAATGGCGTGCCATGACTGAGGCCTATGTCCAGCAGTGGACAAACATGGGCTGTTAATGATGATTGCGTTGATTAAAAATGGCTGTATGTTTGATATTTTTCAACTCAAAACCTACTAAACGAATAAATCAGTGCCGAATAAATTAAACTCTACATTATTTTAGTAATTAAACTTTTAAGCTATTGCATAGCTTCTATCGCGGGCCTTGAGCGCTGGGACCGAATCCAGAAATTCCGTAACGAAAAAACCTCACGCTCCCCAATCCGACGGGCACGGAGGTGTGGCTTGAAGGCATAGCATGCAATAGCTTTACCGCGGCAGTCCCCAAGTGCCACACGTCTTTTTATCCATGTACCACACGAGTGAAGCCGTGATCTTACCCTAGTTTAGCAATAATTGCTTCACTGAACCTGTAAATCAAATATCTGAAACTATAAAGGGCCTTTAATATCAAGTCCCAAAGCTTGCTAGTGTATTGAACGTATTATTTGCTTCAAAATCTTCAAACAGAATTGTATGACAAATTCCATGGAAGTTTAACATGTGAATAATATATTAATTAATTTGATAAATAACTTAACCGGTGTGGATAAAGGTTAAAAAGGGATACTTGTGTCATTCGATGTCTATTAAATAAAGTAGCAGTTTGATTAAACTCAAACTCAAACTCAAACATTTATTTATTCAATTAGACTTCTTCTAGAAGCACTTTTGAAACGTCATAGGTACATATTTTTAACATTTACCACCGATTCGGAAAGCAGTATCTACGGAGAAGAATCGGCAAGAAACTCCATAGTTGCTCTTTTTAATCATGTCAGTTTTACAATAATTTAATTTTACAAATTACTTAAGTAACATCATAATTTATAGTGATATGCCAAAGAACTGTCCTGTGGTTTTTACGCGACAACCCTCCATGGGTTTTTTATTAATAATTGTCTTTAGCTGATATCAGTCCTACTAATATTATAAATGCGAAAGTTTGTGAGGACGTGTGTGTGTGTTTGTTACTCTTTCACGCAAATACTACTGAACCGATTACAATGAAATTTAGCACACATATAGGGGGTAACTTGGATTAACACATAGGATAGATACTATCCCGGAAATCCCACGGTAACGGGAACTATGCCAGTTTTTCTTTGAAAACGCGGGCGAAGCCGCGGGCGGAAATCTAGTCTAATATAATTCTTGGCTTTCCAATCTCGTTTTTAAGAAATATTGTAGTGTACAGAAATCAATTTTAGTAGTTACAACAGATTATACCTATATCTTGTACTGTCCATACTTAAATAAATGACCTTAAAAACTTCATCTCTGGAACAAAATATCATAGTTTTATGCGTGAAAGAGACGCATCTATCTTCACAAACCATTAACATTTTCAAATAACGGTATCATTATTAGTATTAGGGCCGATTTTTCAATCCCTGGTTAAAACTTATCCGTCCAATAAAGTATTACACGATAATATTAAAATGTCACCTGTAAACTGTCAATTGCGGGCAATAAGACATAACATTTTGAAATGGTAGTTTTATACGTTATTCGACGAATAAGTTTTAACCAAGGATTGAAAAATTAGCCCTTAATAGTATATGAATCTGTCATAGGTACAAATATCATCAAGACCTCACATATACAATTCTTCACTTCTTTTTCAATTCAGTTATATCCCAAAGGGTTGAAAGCTTGTTATTTAACATTCAAGCCTTTAGCTCAAATATTGGAAGTATAAATCACGGGTGCACTAAGCGTAAATGTGGCACTGTGACATTTGCAAAATTAAACTTTCAAATGTGTTAACGAATAGGTACATTGAAATGATTTAGCAAATGTACTTCGGAATTACCTTTAAAAAGTAATAGGAAAAGTAAACGTTGAAAAAATATACATTGCCATTTTAAATTCATACGCTTTTTATATTCTATTGCATTCTCTTCTATTCTCTTCTATTAACTTCTATTCTATTATATTCTTTTCTGTTCTGTTCTGTATATATTATATGTTTCGCTAACAGCTTTGACCACGCTGACAAAAGGTTTTTTCCCACTTAAATGTTCCACTTCGGTAAAAAGTATGTCACCCACTAAAATCATGCTTCGTTGCAACGTTGAATGAAAAACATACAAAGTAGCTTCCGTATTTATAAAATTGATTTGTTAGGATAATTATTATCCATACTAATATTATAAATGCGAAAGTAACTCTGTCTGTCTGTCTGTTACTCAATCACGCCTAAACTACTGAACCGATTTGCATGAAATTTGGTATGGAGATATTTTGATACCCGAGAAAGGACATAGGCTACCTTTTATTGCGAAATTTGTACCACGGGCGAAGCCGGGGCGGACCACTAGTAGTATATAAGTACATGTAGTGAATTAATTATTTTTCTTAAAAAAAATGTAGGTAACGATTATTTCCGACCCATATCTTACTATACTAAGTTAAGAATACAATTATTTAAAAAAGTCCGCCCCGGCTTCGCCCGTGGTACATATTTCGCAATAAAAGGTAGCCTATGTCCTTTCTCGGGTATCAAAATATCTCCATACCAAATTTCATGCAAATTGGTTCAGTAGTTTAGGCGTGATTGAGTAACAGACAGACAGACAGAGTTACTTTCGCATTTATAATATTAGTATGGATGTATTCTAGTAGATAATACATATTAGGTATATATTTTACATAATTAGGAATCAAAATTGAATTCCTGGCTTCCTCACACGAAGATAATTTATAACAATTTACCTTATTAAACTTATCTTCCAATTTGAGCACACCTGCACTAAGCCTCTATATATTACATCATAAATGATTAAATGGCAATTTTTCCTACAGTTGAGTGAATTTCTTAAAATTCTCCCATAAAACGTCGCGACGCCATACTTTATGACTGATAAAATTTTACTACGAAAAGATTTTACGACCATGTCCACAATTTTTTAATAAATTTTGTATAAGTATTAACATTATAGACGTGTCTTTGTTATTATATTTTAATCATTTAGTGGAAATAATATTATGTACCTATGTAATAATATATGAATAAGTATTTTTTTTTCATATGATGTGCAGGGGCGTCTACACTAAGATAATAGGAGAGAACGCTAAAATAAAAACTGATATTAATATAAAAATACCAATAATTGGACATAAACTACATATTATTACGTATTAAAAAAAAACTTATGTGCCTATTAGAACATGAATTTTCGAAAAAGAAAGTGGTCAAAGAATTGTTTGTTTTATAACATTTTTATTACACCACTTCAATTTTTCATCATTTACCATCATTATTAGGTATAACTCGTATACTATTTCCCTTCAACATGTCAATTTTACTTACAAATTCAAAAGCCAAGAACAATAAAACTGCTGTTCACACGGAACTCATATTTGCCTCCTGAATCATATAAATTCAACCAAATTTCCTACATCGAAAACATTTATTATTCAAACGAGAAATGCCATAGCGCCGTAAAGTAGCGAAAGTTTCTAAACAAAATATACTTAAGACACTCCATTACACCAATCTTGTACACTGTACAAAAATGTAGCAACATATTTTCAAAATAATACAAGCAAATTTCAGCAATAACGGCCGGTAACAAAGTACATATTTGCATATACGTGTGATGTACCTATCATGGAAAGGCTGGTACGTGCTAAATTCATGAATTAAAAGGATAACTCCGTTATATCTTTTCAAGTGCTTTTTGTGCAGATTTTTCATGCCTTACTCCAGATAAAGAGCCCTTCAAGCGTCTAGGGGGTATTATGTAGTCTTAAGAACATGTCTACGAATCGTTTCATTATATTAAAAGACGTTATGTAATTAGTACAAATATTTCATAGTTATAAAGAGCCGTCTTAAACTTTTTTGTTTGAAATACCTGAAGATGATATTTGAAATTAGTCGTAGTAACTATTTTAAAGGTATAATTAATTGAGTAGATTTTGTTGAGTGAGGCTTTAATTAATAAAAGTTATATCAAGGATTGAAAAATAAAAATATTAAGTACGAAGATTTCTATTTCTATTCGTGAAAGTTAAGGATTTCTGCTAAATGTTTATAGCTGAAAATTAAAGCTGAAACTAAAAAAATTGAGCCTTACATAAATATAGGTAATCAGGTACCTATTTCTTCTTTTTTACACCTTGTTGAATGTAGATTGTAGAGTCGCAACATCCATTTTTTTTGTGTTATTCCAATTTGCTTTTACAATTTTCAACTCTTCTTACCAGAATCGTCCACTTATCACCAATCAATCGATAATATAAATATCAATACAGATTGAGAAACAGCTACACAACTACCCTTATACCCAAAACTAGGCACGTACCCCATACATTACCCAATACACACATCTAATCTCGAAAATTAATAAGACAACTCCGCTATTCTCACAAGTGCGGGCAGATTTTTCATGCCGAGTCGAGTGGGCCCTCAGCCGTTCTGAGTGTCATTGTTATAACGTATAATAGACGAGGCCACTTCAGAACGCCTTTATGTTGTAACTTGTAACGTGTTTTACGGGATTTATCGGTTACCCTTGGCATGGTTTCTTATCATTTTGTATATTAAAAATATATGGTACTAGAAAATTTAATAGATAGAAAAAAATCAATAACAAGGATTCGAAGCTGCGCCTTTTTGCCATCCCGGGGCGACGCCTATCTCTAGGCCACCTGTGTTTCCTCTTGCGCAATCGAACTTATAAAATATACCTACTCCTAATATACCTACCTGATAATCAGTCAATTTCATACTTCTAAATCTAACAGTTTTGAGTTGAATTTCATAGCTAGAACTTACCATAGAGCTTAAAGGTTTTAAATAATTTAAACTGTTTTACATCTATACTAATATTATAAAAAGGAAAGGTTTGTATGTATGTATGTATGTATGGTTTTCACGCATAAACTACTGGACCGATTTTGATGAAATTTGGCACAGATAACCTTTAGACCCTGAGAAAGAACATAGGCTACCTTTTATTGCGAAATATGTACCACGGGCGAAGCCGGGGCGGACCGCTAGTAAGTAAAATTTTGAAAATTTAATTTTTAGGCGGATTAACACCGAATCATTTAACTTCTAGGATACTTCTTGTGGAAAAGCCCATCTTTTTAAAACAAACGATTAAAGATAAGGGTTCTAGATATTAAAATTCAAGTGTAAACTTCGTCCTATTACCAAAATTATTATCCTTAGCATTCTCACCTTTCCAGTCACATTATATATCCATTATCCACGAAACAAGGTTAACGATGATTTTATAAATAGTTAAATACCCTCGTTACAAATTAATAAATACATTTATCGAAGCAAAAAATTGCCCAATTACAATAATAGACTAACCTCCCTCATTTAAATAAAGGTGATCTTACAATTTAAGGGAAGGGAGGATTCAATTACTTAAGGAAAATTGTAAGAAACGATTATGTAGATACCGAGCATAGTATAAAGAAAACAAGTAGGCCATCTCCCGGAGTTTAGGTGTGCACGGTACCTAAACTAGCGAGGCGCAGGGTTGTCACTTGTCACATTGATATCCATACTAATATTATAAATGCGAAAGTAACTCTGTCTGTCTGTCTGTTACTCAATCACGCCTAAATTACTGAACCAATTTGCATGAAATTTGGTATGGAGATATTTTGATACCCGAGAAAGGACATAGGCTACCTTTTATTGCGAAATATGTACCACGGGCGAAGCCGGGGCGGGCCACTAGTTTTAAATAATTGTATAAACAAACATCGACCGCTCACAGCAATAGCGCGGCCCTCACGAGCACGGTCCATGAGAAGGAACCGAGCGGCGTTGTGTGCGTGCGTCAAGCTAGCGTACGTACATGAACGGGGGCGTGGCGAAGCGCTCCGCGTACATACAAACGGCACGATGTACCTTTGTTGGAAGATAACTTACTCGTTCTCTTTATACTATGTACGAAGTGAATAGCAAAATGACTTGTTATTTTTAATGAAAGCGAATACAGCTTTGTTAAAGTAAGGTCAGGTATTTTGTAAATTTGAATATTTTAGTGGGTGCTCCATCATTATTTTTAGCGTTTGTAATGTATTCGTTTTGAATCGATCTGGTTCTGAGAATCATCTTCCAATTCTACTTGTTGTTAATGTCGGCTGAAGGCCCTCTCTTAGTGGACTGTAGTGGTGTGGGGGTTTGCAAATAATACAAACAATTATTTCTTCATACGTAGAGGGCCAGGGTGCCGAGCCGGAGCGGAGTTATTCTTCTTGCTTTTCTGAAGCGCGGGTGGAACTGGAATGCCGTGACGCAACCGGTTTTGCGTCCATTTTTATACTTTACGCGTTATCCCCTCCACTCCGGCTGGCCACGCCCCTTACCTCACTCTTTATTTCTCAATCATTTATTTTTACATTGTTTTACAACTTTATTGTGTTCATCATAATTATTACAACATATTATTTTAATATTACATCCATAATATACTCCGCCAGCGCCCCGTTTAGACTGCGCGCACAATTCTTTACAAATTTTCTTTTATACTACCCCGTCCCCCGCTTCAGGTGTATAAATATACTGCGGGGGACGGCGTGTGCGCTCAGTCGCGGACGTGACGCTGTCGCATGACGAAATACAATAATATCAATTAAATCCTAATATCACACAATTAAAATATTCATATAACATAAAGAAAGACATAAACATTCACTAATTCACATAATATACGAAAGACATAAACAAGTAATAACATTATCTTAAGAAACACAAACATTTACAATCTACAATTAAACATCTACAATATCAAACAAAATATAAACATTTTCTATTCTACTAAACATTTTTAACACAATAATAACCTTTCAGGCATAAGCCTTCATAAATCTTTATGCAATAGTGAATAGACAACACAAATAACTTTACGTACGAACTGTTCCTTATACTTTACTATACAGATAATCCTTCAGGCATAAGCCTTCAGGATTTTATACTGAACACTTATTTTACTTTACTAGACTAGTTAGATAGTTTGCTTTACAAAACATAAACTTTTCAATATAACTAGAACAAATACGTATTAATTTTCATACTAATTATTTTATAAGCCTTCAGGCGTAAGCCTTCAGGATTCTAACGTTATATTTACAATAAATTAGGTACTTTACGGTTTGTCGTGCACATTTCTCCCGCCGTCGCACTCTGCGATTTGAACTGGTAGCACGACGATCTTCTTGGTGGGCCGCCGGAGGATCCTGCCGCCGCTGGTCTCCACGTCGACCACTCGTACCTCGCCGTCCTTGCCGGGATACGTAGCGACGACTCGTCCTCGGGGCCACGTGTTCCTTGGTTGATTGGAGTCGCACACGATGACCAGGTCGCCGATCTTGGGGGCCGCGCCGCTTGCGTGGGGCTCCCGCCGCTGTTGGAGTACGGGCAGGTACTCTCGCACCCAGCGTCGCCAGAAGGTGTCGGCGAGCTGCTGCGCGCGCTTCCAGTGTGTGCGCGCTGTTGTTTGGTCTTCCTCGATGGTGCAGGGTGGCGGCACGTAGCAGTTGGAGCCCAGCAGGATCATATTCGGTGTGATGGCGGGCGGCACGTCGGGTGTCACGGCCACATGAGTGAGTGGGCGTGAGTTTACGGTGGCTTCTACTTCGGCGAGGAGTGTGGCGAGCGTCTCGTCACTCGGGCGCTGCTCGTGAAGCGTGTGGCGTAGGGCTTCTTTCACGGTGCGTACCATGCGCTCCCACGCGCCGGCCATGAATGGGGCGGCCGGCGGAAGGAAGCGCCAGCTGATGCGGCGGGCTGCTGCTTCTTCTTCAAGTGCGGCCCACGCGTCCGTGAGCTCTCTGTTGGCCGCGCGGAAGCACGTTGCGTTGTCACTCCATATCTCGGCCGGGCAGCCGCGCCGCGCTATGAAGCGGCGCAGCGCGTTGATCGCTGAATCGGTGCTGAGTGACACGACGACCTCCAGATGTATGGCACGCGATGTTAAGCACGTGAAGAGGGCCACGTAGCGCTTCTCTCGATGGCGGCCGACGGTTACTTCTTGCGGGCCGAAGTAGTCGAGTCCGGTGAATGTGAATGGGCGCGCGTGATGCGCGAGGCGTGCGGCGGGCAGGTTGCCGGTCGATGGGCGCGCGGGCTTCGCGCGCAGCAGGCGGCAGCGCGGGCAGCTCTTCAACACCTCCTTTGTCGCGGGTCGTATTCTTGTTATCCACAGTCTTTGTCTTAGTTCGTTTACTACAATTTCGACGCCGCCGTGATGCAGTTTTTCATGTATGTGTTGTATATAGAGCTGCGTATACTTGTGTTTTCCGTCGAGCACTGTCGGGTTTGCGGCCTCTGCCTCGATCGCGCTGGCTTCATTCACTCTTCCTCGTAGTTTCAGTATTCCGTTTTCGTCTAAGGCGACACTTAATCCCGCTAGCGGACCTTGATATTTTTCAGTGAGCGGGTGTCCTTGTTGTAGTATCGCTATCTCTTTCCCGTACGTTGCTTTCTGTGTTAATTTCACAAGTGTGTTTTCCGCGGCGCGTAGGTGGCGCGCACTTAATATTCTATATTTTCTTTCTTCATTGTTCGGACGGGAGACGATTTTTTCATTGTTCTTTTTCACATTTCTTTTCCACGTCGCGTCTTTTTCTTCGTTTTTTCTTGTACGTTTTCGGCGTGTTGCATTGACGAGTTGTTTGGGGCGACGACAGAGTTCGATGAATTGCAGCACGCGGGCCGTTGTGCGCACTAGCCGAGTCCATGTTGAGAAGCGCTCGATGTCGATGAATGCGGGGGCGGGGTCCGACGTGTTCAGCGCGCCGCATTTTTCTTTTTCTTCGCCCGTGTCGGTGATGATGTTTTCTTTTTTCTCAACCGGCCAGTCGCATTCTTCGTAGCGGAGGAAGTCTGGACCGGTGAACCAACGGTGTTGCGGGTCGAAGTCAGCGGGGGTGTTGCGTGTAGCGTCGTCCGCCGTATTGTGCGCCGTAGGGACCCAGCGCCATTCATCCTTTTTCGTGAGGTCTTCTATTTCGGCTAGCCGGTGCGCCACGAATGTTTTATATGTACGTGGCTCGCTGCGTATCCATGCAAGTGCTGTTCTTGAGTCGCTCCAATACACTTTTCGCTTGAAGACAAAGTCGTGACCTTCCTCGACTGTTCGTGTGAGGCGTGCTCCGAGCAGGGCGGCTTGCAGCTCTAGACGTGGGATCGATATCGGTTTCGTGGGCGTGACCCTGCTTTTCGCGGCGGCGATCGCGATGTTTATCGATCCGTCGGCGCGCGTCGCTCTTATATACACGACTGCTGCGTACGCTTCTTCGCTGGCGTCCACGAATGTGTGTACTTCTCTCTCAGCAGCGGGTTCGTAGTCATAGCAGCGTGGGATGCGGAGCGCGTCGAGATGCTGAATATTCGCCACCCAGTTTTCCCAGCGATGTTGTAGCGCGCCGGGAATGGGGTCGTCCCAGCCGGTGTTGTACTTCCACGTATCTTGCATTATTCTTTTCGCCGGTGTGAGGATGGGCGCGATGAGGCCGAGTGGGTCGAAGACCGACATGATGAGACTGAGGGCTTCTCTCTTCGTAGGTGTTCGCTTATTTTCGATTATTTCCTGTGGTACACGTTTTGTGTTTACGCGAAAACCGATGTAGTCTTGTTTCACGTGCCAGAGTAGTCCCAATGTTCGCTCTGTCTCGCTCCCGCCGATCTCGACGGTGGTCGCCCCGGTGTTCGTAAAACTTCTTATCGCGTTTTCATTGTTCGATGCCCACCCACGCAGCTCGAAGCCGGCGTATCGATGTATGCGATCGACGTGCGCCGTTATCTCTCTTGCTTCATCTTCGGACGCGTAGCTATGTATATAATCGTCCATGTAATGATTTTCTTGTATCGCGCGTGCGGCTGCCGGACTCTCGTGCGCGTGTTCTTGCGCGTTTCTATTCTTGATGTAGAGTGCGGTGCACGGTGATGAAGAGGCGCCGAAGATGAGCGATGTCATACGATATTCATCGGGCGGCCCGTCGTCGCGTCGATCGCCACGCCAGAGGAAGCGTAGCGCGTCACGGTCTTCTTCTATAATTTTTATCTGCATGAACATTTCCTTGATGTCGGCGGACACGGCGATTGGATGTTGACGGAACTTCATGATGACGGCAGGCAGAGATTGTAGTAGGTCGGGCCCGGGCAGCAGCATGTCGTTGAGAGAGCGGCCGTGTGACTTAGCGGCCGCGTCGTGCACCAGACGAATCTTCGCTTTGTCCGGGTTAATCACTGGAAAGTGCGGGAGGTACCACACTCTCCCGCCGGTGGGCGGAGTCTGCGCCCTCTCTGCGTAGCCGGACGAGAGTAGATTTTCTATCCTTTCTTCATATTGTTTTTTCAGCTCTCCGTCTTTGTCCAATTTCTTTTCTAATGTCTTCAATCTTTTCAATGTGTCGCCGTAGTTGTTCGGTGTATCTGCGGACTCGTCTCTCCATAGGAGTCCGGTTTCATATCGGCCGGACGGCAGGCGTTGACTTTTCTTTTCCAATATGCTGAGTGCCTGCTGCTCCGGGTCGCTGCGCTGTCGCTTGGGTTCGATGCCGATGGACTCTAATTCGAAGTATTTCTTCATCATATTTTCGAGTGTGTCAGGTGACTTCTCCGCTTCCGAGAGATGAGAACAGAACAAAACTGGGTGCTTGTTCGAGGAGCGGCAGCCGTGCAGGACCCATCCTAATAACGTCTTCGATGCGACGGGCTGATTCCTCTTGCCGTGCCGTAGTTTTCGTGTTATAATGAGCTCCCAGTTGTCTTGTCCTATCAGCAGCTTCGGTGTCGCATTTTCATACAGTAGGTCCTCTTGCAGGTCGTGCAGATGGTTGCAACGGGCGATGTCACTCTCGCGGATGGACTGCGTGAATGCGTGGAGCTGGTGCACGGTGCGGGCGTTGTCTAATGCGTATTCTTTTTCTTCATGTCGTCCTCGTACTCGTGCCTTCACTCTCTTGCTGTATTCGTGTTCATTCTCGTGCCCATTCACGCCTTGAATTGTGATGGACTCGCGTGGCCCGTCGAGACCCAGCTGCTCTGCAAGCGCCGTTTCAATGATGGTCACCGTGCTTCCTTCGTCGAGCAGCGCGTACGTGTCGCATTTTCCTTTCGGTCCCATGATGGTGATGGGAGCGATCTTCAGATACGCGCGGCGGCGCGTAGGTTGCTCCGACGTGGCGCTGTTGATGTTAATCGCTGATACTAGGACTTTCTCTTCACTGGCTTGCGGTTGCGCTGTCTCTTCAATTTTCTTTTCCGCTGTCTTGGTATGGTGGAGCATCTTGTGGTGCTTCATGGTGCACCCGTTGAGGCCGCAAGGACGAGCGCGGCATGTTGCTCGTTGATGTTTGCTTCGAAGACAGCGGAAGCACACTCGATATTTCTTCGCTATTTCCCATCGTGTATTTACGTCGCTGTTCGTAAATTGTCGACACTCGACGAGTTTGTGCTCTCGCTCGCACATCGGGCATCTTGTTTCTCGCTCGCTCGCGTCGTTCGTTGCGTAGGCTCGCTCCGTCCTTTTCCTTGTTTCTGTATCTAATGGAGCGTAGCTGGAGCACTTGTCTGCTTCTTTATTCAGGAATTCTGCGAGCTTTTTCAGTAGCGGTGTCTTGTCGCGTTCGTCGGCAGCGAAGTCGTACCATTTATTCTTCATGATCGGTGTCAGCTTTTCCAGTACCTGCCGCAGCATTTCCGGGCTGTGCAGGTATTCTTGTTTTCTTAAAACTTCGACGGTGGCGACGATATTCGATATTTTATTTGCGAATATGCAGATGTCCCGCGGGTTGTCCGTTACTCGCGGCAGCGACTTGATTTTTTCCATTTCGCCCAGAACCAGCGCGTCTGGGCGGCCGAACCTCCTCTGCAGGGCTTCAATGATTTTCTCGGGTCCGGTGTGCGATATGAGTAGGGCGGTGACGGCTTCTAGGGCTGCTCCTTTCAGCGCCTTTCTCAATCGTGCGACGTTTTCCCCGTCGGTGAATCCTTCTTCAGTTTCTTCATACGATGCCTTGAATGATAGCCACTCGTGACTGGAGCCGGTGAACGTTGGCAGTTCACCGCCGTATCTTATTACTTTTCTTTGGCTTCTTGCGACTTCATTGAAGGCGGTTACAATTGCCGCAACTTCTGGTGACCGCGTGGGCGGGTATTTCTTCGGTTCCCGTGGCCCGTCGTCTTGTTCCTGGCGGGCCCCCCATCCTCGATCTTCCTTGTTGTCGGCGTTCTTCGCTGTATAGCGTGGCGGTGAGAGCTCGCGAGTCGGGTTGGCGGCGGGTGGCAGTGGCTGGCTTAAATGCTGTTCCAACCACGACTCGACCCGTCGTTCCGGTTCGTAGTCCTCTTCTTCCTCTTCCGTTGTTGATTCTTCTTCAGCGCGTATTCTTTCTAGCCGCGCCTTTTCCAGTTCTGCTGCGGCCTTCGCTTGTTCCAGCTTCAGTTCAGCTAGGCGCTCTTTCACCTCCAACTCCGCGAGGAGTCTCTTGCGGGAGGCTACGGAGCGCCGCGACCGCACCTCTGATGCCTGGCGGAGCGTCTTCGAGCGGCGTGCTGGCGACCCGGCGGCGACGTTCGATGGCGCCGCGAGAGCGGCGTTTGTATTCAGGTGTACGTTGCTCGTCGGCGCCGCGGAGGCGGCGGTCGTCGGCGCGTCGGTGTTGTCGGCTGGCGCCGCGAAAGCGGCGTTTGTGTATCCCACGACAGGTGACGGTGCTGGCTGCAACTTGTCGACGGGCATGGTGCTCGGCGTAGCTGGCGTCGAGCTGCTCTTCTCCTCTGTCCTCGTTGTTCTCGTCGCGGTCGTGCAGGTCTCCGATGTCCCCGTAGTGTAGCTCGTTTCTCCCGACGTATTCGTAGACGACGTTCCTGTGGCGGTGGCGGTCGCTTCTGATGCTGATGGTGTTGTTCCTCTTCCGCTCCGGCTTCTCGTGTTCATTTTTCTTCTTATCCGGCTCGAAGCTGACCAATGTTAATGTCGGCTGAAGGCCCTCTCTTAGTGGACTGTAGTGGTGTGGGGGTTTGCAAATAATACAAACAATTATTTCTTCATACGTAGAGGGCCAGGGTGCCGAGCCGGAGCGGAGTTATTCTTCTTGCTTTTCTGAAGCGCGGGTGGAACTGGAATGCCGTGACGCAACCGGTTTTGCGTCCATTTTTATACTTTACGCGTTATCCCCTCCACTCCGGCTGGCCACGCCCCTTACCTCACTCTTTATTTCTCAATCATTTATTTTTACATTGTTTTACAACTTTATTGTGTTCATCATAATTATTACAACATATTATTTTAATATTACATCCATAATATACTCCGCCAGCGCCCCGTTTAGACTGCGCGCACAATTCTTTACAAATTTTCTTTTATACTACCCCGTCCCCCGCTTCAGGTGTATAAATATACTGCGGGGGACGGCGTGTGCGCTCAGTCGCGGACGTGACGCTGTCGCATGACGAAATACAATAATATCAATTAAATCCTAATATCACACAATTAAAATATTCATATAACATAAAGAAAGACATAAACATTCACTAATTCACATAATATACGAAAGACATAAACAAGTAATAACATTATCTTAAGAAACACAAACATTTACAATCTACAATTAAACATCTACAATATCAAACAAAATATAAACATTTTCTATTCTACTAAACATTTTTAACACAATAATAACCTTTCAGGCATAAGCCTTCATAAATCTTTATGCAATAGTGAATAGACAACACAAATAACTTTACGTACGAACTGTTCCTTATACTTTACTATACAGATAATCCTTCAGGCATAAGCCTTCAGGATTTTATACTGAACACTTATTTTACTTTACTAGACTAGTTAGATAGTTTGCTTTACAAAACATAAACTTTTCAATATAACTAGAACAAATACGTATTAATTTTCATACTAATTATTTTATAAGCCTTCAGGCGTAAGCCTTCAGGATTCTAACGTTATATTTACAATAAATTAGGTACTTTACGGTTTGTCGTGCACACTTGTAATTGAATGAATCACAAAATATCGTGTAATGCTTAAACGAACAAAGATTGTGGTTCTAGTTCTCAATAAAATTATCTCTATGATAAAATTTTTGATTACCCTTGTGATTGTATACAACAATAGTTATACCTTGAACATACCTAAACGTTCTATGATAAACTATAGTGTTAAAGGGAAGAATAAATAGGTCGTAATTGCCAAATGTAGTTGCTTAAATAATGTGTATTCATAATAATTAGCTTCCTTCTCTTAACATATCTACTAAAACGTTGAAATACTTGAAGATTGAACTGTAAATCATATTATAAACCAATTTTTAAACTATGTCATAAGCTATTTGTACTGTACGAAGATTTTATTTTATACTAGGTTTCCGCCCGCGGCTTCGCCCGCGCTGTTAAAGAAAAACCCGCATAGTTCCCGTTCCCGTGGGATTTCCGGGATTGCGTCATTCTCCCGGGATAAAAAGTAGCCTATGTCCTTTCTCGGGTATCAAAATATCTCCATACCAAATTTCATGAAAATTGGTTCAGTAGTTTAGGCGTGATTGAGTAACAGACAGACAGACAGAGTTACTTTCGCATTTATAATATTAGTATGGATTGAAAATATGAGCTGTCAAAGTTTATACTTTCCAATATCATTGAAATCGCTCAGAGAAGTTTGCTTCGATACTAATATATATATATTATTCATTGCTTTGGAAGCCGTGGAAGTCATAATTCTAGTCCTTTAAAATATATTTGTGTTAGGGATGATTTTTCAATCATTGGTTACAACTTATTTGTCGAACATTGTATTTCTACAACCATTTCAAAACTGTTTATAATAACTATTAAACGAAACTGAATCTATCTCTAGAATCATTTAATTTAAGGCATTATCAAAATATTATAATATAATTATTGCAAGCTTATTCATCATTCATTCTCTTAAAGGTTTTGTTTCTATTTCTAGGCAGATAACGTCGTGGATTGAAGACTGGCAAATTCATGTTGAGATCGCAATAACCAGCCATGTTTAATTATGGTATTATATATATGAATTTGCCAGTCAGTTCAATTCACGGCGTAAACTGACTGGGAATAAAAGGTCATACAGCTCCAGATTATCTGGGGGCACGGCAGTGCCCCCGCCAAGTCGAGCAAAAAAAAAGCGGCACGGCCGTACCATCCTTTTCTCGAAGCAATTCGGGCCTTTTTCGACCCCCTATAATTCGGTTGTGGATTAAGCAAGAAACCTGAATCTTCAGTAACTAATCCGGCATTGTATAAACACGGAATATTTAAAATTTCAGTCAATTTGAACCAGTAGTTTAAGAATGACAACTTGTTAAAGTTTCTAAATTTTGTCACTCACTGACTCACCGATCATCAAAAGTCCAAGGCACTTCTAGCAGACTTAGAAGCTTCATATTTGGAATACATAATATAGAGTTTAGTGTCTTAATCATGGGAAAACTTAAATATTTTGTAATTTCGGTCCAGTTTTCCAAATACACCAACTGTCCAAGTCGATCTATTTGTTTAAAACGTTAAATATTTTTAATATTGGCATGATAATAACTTATCTAATAACTTAAGACAGAAGGTCCTTCAAGTAGACACTAAATAGATTAACCGACTTGGTATTACATGGATCTCACAACTTTTGACGGTAGAAAGACTGAGCTGCGAGACTTGGGTTTTTTACAGGATGTTTTTGATGGGATTAAATATTTACTTGTATTATATATATAAATGCTCCAATAAATTTTTCCTTCAAAGAGAATTATTTCACAACCAATTATTTCAAACAGAATTTATTCCAAAATGAAATCAACTAAACAGGATTTCATTAACGCGTAAATAATTAATATTAATATCGGAATCTAATTAAATATTGATGCCGTATAAATTTGTTTATATAATTCTGTTTATAATTAATTAGCATAATACTATTAATGGGACATCTAAACTAAGTTTAAACGTTAGGTTTAGGCATTTATGGAATGTTCTAGAATTTTAGTATGAACTAGCTGTGTCCTGCGGTTTTGCCCGGATTGCTCGGCTCCTGTTGGTCTTAGCGTGATGATATATAGCCTATAGCATCCTCGATAAATGAGCTATCTAACACCGAAATAATTTTTCAATTCGGACCAGTAGTTCCTGAGATTAGAGTGTTTAAACAAGGTTTAAACAAACAAACAGACTCTTTATCTCTTTAATATTATAATATAGGTGTACTGGTTAACATTAGTTGGGTTCAATTGAAATATCGTGTGTCCAAAAATGTGTTATCATGTTTAATAATTTATTATTATTCCAAATAATTATTAGTTATTTGTTAAGTTGGTTTTCAGTGTTTAGTTTCAATGAGTGATTTTCTTTGCAGTTTGTGGACATCCGAAATGTTCATGAAGCTGATTGTAATATATTAACCAATATTATCATAGCATAATAATATATAGAATATAAGACAAAATTAAATATATTATAACTACGACTAAAACAAGATAATTTATTTCACATTTTAATAATAAACCAAAAGCACTTGAACCGACGACGATGTTTTCACAGAACATAAGACAATAGCAGTACCTAAACAAGTCCCAACACTATCCGATTACAAAATGGCCGCGGAAATTCCTTAAGTGACATATCACACTAGCGGATTGCGAGCGGTTTCAAAGCGGAGCGGGTGCGCAACGAATACGTTGCGGTTGCGCAGCGAATTCGTTGCGGACGCGTGGCAGATGCGCAACGTTTACGTCGCAGTCATGTACACTCATTAACAAAATGGAATCCGTGCTGGTTGTTACTTATAACTTGTGATAGTATAATAATTATGAGATCATTATTTTTTACGAGTTTCATAACATGTTAATGTTTAGGGTATTGTTTTATCTATTAAATCTTGGTCGAAATGCAATCAGATAACTTAATTGCTCATTAAGAAAGTTCATTAATGAAATAAATGTTAAAGCTCCTTAACTAAAACAGGGCTATCTTATTATTAGATAAATAGCAGTGAATAGAAAATTTTATCAAGCAACCAGCAACTCACTATCACTTTGCTCATAATTAGGTTCACAAAATCTCTTTATAACATACGTTGCTATGGGAGAGATTATACTGGTCAGTCGTTACATACTTTTGGAATGTATGGTACATTCTAAAAGTCCTAGTAATTCAATTTTATAGCACCTTTTTTTAACAACTCCAGTTGTTATTACATCTTTAGTTAACTGTTAAGTAAGTGCATTTCCACAGTACGGTTAAAAAATTGAGTGCTACAGAAACGATGGAAATATTGAATGGAAGTTAGGCAAGGCGGAAGGGCTGGCTTTTGTGCGAGAGTATACAAAATGACGCGTCCGCAACGAATTCGCTGCGCAACCGCGGCGTGTTCGTTGCGCGCCCGCAACGTATTCGTTGCGCACCCGCTCCGCTTTGAAACCGCTCGCAATCCGCTAGTGTGATATGGCACTAAGAATCTCCAAGCAAATCCGCTCCTATAAAACGGATCCAATTATCGGCGTATCGGGCTAAATTACGTAAAATAACTTCGGGGAAAACCCTGAAAAATCTTTCACACAACTTTATTTACCAAGCCTTCCTCGATAAATTACCTTTGAAACTCCCTTTTTTACTCAAAACTTTTGTAATCGTCGGTCCTTGAAGCTCGACTTAATAGCATTGCAGTTTCCCTTTGAAATTATTATTATTTCGTTACATTTTTTAGGTTTCTAAGAACTTTTATTGTACAATGAAAGTACTTGATTTCTTTAGGACTTTACTGGGTATAAATTAAAATGTCAGTATTTCATAAAATAGTCTTTGGATTAAATTTAGTGACTGATATTATTTTATCTATTTCAAAGCAATTTGTTGGTTGTAGATTTCAAAATGCTTATTCAAAGTAACTGCTCGAATTAACAAAATTAGTAGGAAAAGTACCTATTTCTACCTACCTAGACTTCGCAGACAAGTGTATAAGAAAACAACTGACAGTTTTAAAATATTGTTTTTATTTATTTTTCAAGATCTTTTTTCAATCATGAAGTGAACCAAGGTCGATACTTACTATTTACTGCAGGATTCGTGTAAAGCAGTGTTTAAATAAACCACAGAGTAAATAATAAAAAAAAAATCTTTATCTATATTACTTTTGTTACGAATCGTATCATATAATATTGTCTCTACATAGTCAAAATTAACAGTGAAATTTCTCGTTTACCATTCCAATTACCAATTTTTCAAATTGTTTATTAAGTCATCAGGAATTTTGCATACTGCATCGTAATTATCATGCTAAATAAAATCCCCAGTTTCGTTGTAAAAACACAACAAAATATGAAAAAGTAATAACCAAGGGAACAGAAAATAAATTTAAAATTTAAAAATCCTTTGACTTCGAATAGTTTCAGTTAAGTTTTTTAATTCGTGGAAAGAAACCAGGCTTCGAAAGGAAATTAATGTTTGTTTTGCGAAATTAAAAATGTCGGTGTATAGGTACAATAAGCGGAGCGTTTGTCAATTCCAGCGATGTATGTGCAGGGGAATTTGATTGTTATACTTGAAAGCTAAGGACGGATATTGCCTGATAGATGATTTATGAAATTCAAAACTTGAGTTACCGCCCACAGTATGTTACTGGATTTAAGAACGGTATTTTTGTTTACGCTTCAGAATTGGATTTTTTCACAAAATCCTCGTCAACGATACGTCTTCGAGATTTAATAAAGAAGGATGAAACAACAAGGTTATGTTTATTTTGCCGCAATTTTTCCTAACATTTTGATTTATATCAAAGCTTTTTGACAGGAACTTAATTTTAACAGTAATTTTTTCGTAGGAAATGAGCTCACCATTTCGTTCGTATAATAATATTATTAAAATATATTATATAATATTATGATCATGAAATATTAATAGTAAAATCATTTATAGTAAATTAAAACTCAAACATTTATTTATTCAACTACATTTCGTTTAAAAACGCCCTTGAATTGTCAAAATACAGAAAATACACCATTTGGAAAGCAGTTTCTATAGAGAAGAGCCGGCATGAAGTTAGTATAGTTGCTTTCCTATGTAAGTTTCTTCATTACCTACTACATACTTCTTGTGAAGTAAAGCCTTCTACGAACCTTGGGCCTTCCAAGAAAAGGACCCTAGGTTATGTTGGACCACTACAATAACAGACTACCGACTAAACTCTACTATGTATTGTCGAGCCGCTTTCTGGGTTTATAATAATTTATATATTTATTTATTCGAGCAACCAGTACTCATTTTGTTAGTTACAATTAATAAATTAAAAATTATGTTAGTATATTTTTAAAATAATACAATTTATTATGATTACTAGGAATTCACTCCACTCCAGTACTATCAATGAAGACAGATTGCAGCATCGGTTTACATACCAGCAGTCGAGACGACTAGCTATACAGTGCACGATTACATTAATAGAATTAAATTTGTAGTTTGTAGAATTCATTCACGACTTTACTAATTTCTATTAATAATTTTCCTGTATATCTTTTTAACATGTATACCTTTTCAATTTCTGTATCTATATGAAAAATATGCCAATTGCATAGATAACTTCATTTACATTTAACTTTAAATCTTACTGACTCTACCTTCTTATTACCTACAAGTTACCGGCGTATCTTCGTAGGTAATAAGAAGGTAGAGTGGTGAACAATTGTGGCTTATAGACTATAGACTTTTATGTTAGTAAGAAGACAGTAAGAATTAAACTTATAAGTTTAATTTAACCTTCAATTAAACTACTATTTCCATATATATATGAATGTGTAAATTCGTTCCCTATTAAAGACTTGTTCCTACGCTTAGCTTAGCCTTTTCTAAGCGTAGATAACAAAGCGCTTTAGCTTAGCTACCAAATCGATAAAATTATAGTACACAAAAATGTCATCTACAAATAAATGGTCGAGATTTATAATCCCGCTAATTACTGTGTCTAAAAGGGCATTTTGTTGAGTGACTTTCCCTGTTTCTGTGGTAATTGTGCCCTTGGCGAACTGGGCTATTGCGTGTTTACCTACTGTGTTATTAGATGAGGTGTGTGGTATGAGTGGGAGCGATTCTCATTTGAATTAAAGTAAAAAATACTTTAAAATTTGATTGTGGTGGCAGGGACAACAGAATGTTGACCTATTTACATTATTATGTATGTATGTGAGCATTGTATCAAGTAGATCGGATAATAATGAATGAATGAATTTTATGCAAAATTGTGTTATCTTATTCCTAATTTGAATAGGTAGTATATAATATTTTATATAGGTAGGTAGGTAGTATATAAAATATTATATACTACCTATTCAAATTAGGAATAAGATAACACAATTTTGCATAACATTCATTCATTCATTATTATCCGATCCACTTGATACAATGCTCAAGGTCTTAACAGATTTGAACTCCATTCAATATTAATTATATCCCATATCCCCTACTGGGGTAAGGGGCAGATGCATTTTTTTATACATCTGTTTCACTGATCGATTTTCTTTAGGGACAAGTAGGTGATCAGCCATCTGTGTCCTACCAGACCGAGACATTTTTTTTTCTTCGTCTCCACCGGGAATCGAACCCAGGACCCCTCGGTGCTAAGCTCACGCGTCAACCAATGTACCAAGGAGGCAGTCATCAATATTAATTACTGTAAAATATTGAGCAATAAAAGCATAATACTATCATACCATATTAATTTCATAATTATTTATTTTAATGTAGCTAACAACAACAACAACGTTGTCTAGTTTCCATATTCCAATCTGAGATTACATTCAACACTACAAAAACAACAACTTCTGTTCATTTTATTTATCTTATTTGTAAAAGCTATTTAACAAAGTACAATAAATTCACACGTCACATTTCACAAGCGGAAGCGTTTTAACTTCGAGATAAAGTTTTCCTAATACAAGTCAATAAGTTCCAACATCCAACGTAACAATAAATAAAGTAATTGTACAACAGCAGCGTTGCACCTGGTTTTATACTTTCTCTATTTTAGTGCAATCTATAAAGAAGCAAGTCATAAGCGGTAGCGGGTAAATATTTAGTACTAAAAATTTTATACTATTTATTTGATTCATTTCATTGTAAGATATTATGTTCTAAGTTTATAATGTATCAATAAACACTTTCAAATATTAATTTAGGATAATGGCATATTCTATGTGTATTGTACTGTGAGTTTTCTTCTTCAGATGTAGAAAAGAAATCTGAAATCTCCTTGTCTTTGCCTCAATGGGCTAGGTGAACGTTTAATTCTATATGTGATTTTTAGCAAACTATACTAAGGTTTTCAAATTAATGATAATCCATACTAATTTTATAAATGCGAAAGTAACTCTGTCTGTCTGTCTGTTACTCAATCACGCCTTAACTACTGAACCAATTTGCATGAAATTTGGTATGGAGATATTTTGATACCCGAGAAAGGACACTACCTTTTATTGCAAAATATGTACCACGGGCGAAGCCGACCTCTAGTACTTTTATATATTGATTTTCTAACAAACATCGTTCTCCCAGCAAGCAAGTATGTATTAATAAAGATATTTCTATGTAACGTTGTACGTCTTTTATCTGGCCCGCTAGTCCCATAAAAACTTTCTTTGCACCACAAAACACATAACCTACGAGTGTGTCTTGAATTCTGCGAAAATTCCAACTTGTCGCTATAAAAAAAGTTAATATATAAAAATATAAATTATTACAAGAAAACTTACGTTGTGATAAGTTTTGTTTTTATTTCTGTGTAAGTCTGAAGATAAGATTTATGTTTTGTTAAATCTTATTTATTTTACTGAGCTAAGGTAAGAAAATTTTGCTGAATACCTACACCTGAAAAAGCTTATTTTTAATTATTTTCAATGTGTTACTTCATACCTACTAATATTGATGTACGGATGTTTGTTACTCTTTCACGTTAAAACTACTGGACGGTTTTGGATGAAACTTTACAGGATTATAGGTTAACCATCAGAATAATACATGATCTATAGGAATACTTGGTTTTGCACGTAGGTTCATACGTCGCGACTGAAACAGCGCGGCACAGCTAGTATTTTATCCTACTACTATTATAAAGGCGAAAGTTTGTAAGTATGGATGTATGGATGTTTTTTACTCTTTCACATAAAAACTACTGAACCGATTACAATAAAATTTAGCACACATATAGTAAGTAACTTGGATTAACACATAGGACAGGTTTTATCCTGGAAATCCTACGGGAACGGGAACTATGCGGGTTTTCCTTTGAAAACGCGGGCGAAGCCGCGGGCGGAAATCTAGTATGAACATATTATATTGGACAATATACCATGTTCGTATATGAATCACGTCTAAACAACTGAATTAAAATATCACCAGTTTCATCCTTATTAAAACAAAATATAACGCTTTCTTTATTCATAACATTGCCCAGAAAACATCCAACCAAAGCTAAGCACTCTATTATTAAATATTTAAATTACATTATAAGTAAGCTCCAAAAAAATATAAAATCCCCAATTATAATTGAATGTTACAAGGAAATCCCGAACTGAGGCTGTGAAATAAAATATTTACAACGCACAAATAGGGTCTAAATTCCAATTTACAAATTTAGATTATAAGCCCCCAAACGACCTTGGCCCATCCAGGCTCGAACCTTAATACCTACATTACAGACGCTATGATATTATGGTACTACACCGCAATTCAATTATTTTTTATGATCAGGTGGAACTTAGATAAAATGCCGGTGAGTATAGCACACCCAAAAGTTTTGCATGCTACCTCAAAAATAGCACAAGCTAATTTAATACATAATTGCAGAAAGTGAGAGACGATAATTCCGTGAACGTTTTTGTACCTGCTCCAACTTGGGTGTCAGGTATGAAAGGTAAGGAAAAGTGTTCGCAAAAAAAGTTTTAAAATTCGTATTCGTTGGAAAATCGGATATGTAAAAACATTACGAACGCAATTCTTGTTAACTTTTCAATTATATTTTTTCCGGGAATGTAGCTACTCTTGATTCCAATAAGCATCATGTTTAGAATAACATTATGGATTGAATTAGAATTAGATAATTTTGAAAAATGCTTAAGACTTTGAATTTTAATACAAAATCAAAACATTCTTGCTATTTAATTACAGGTTATTATAATTATATAGACGTAGGTTCGAATCCGAATTCAAAACTTTTCAGTTCAATATAAAATATACTTATTAATTATTATACAATCACATTTCAAAAAGTCCAGTTTAATTTACTTAAATTCACTTTCTTCCTTATTTTATTAACTATAATATAAATAACTTAAACTGAACCAACAAGTCACAATAGATAAATTAACTACATTCTCTAACAAAAACGCTAAATCAATTGTGACAAAAGTTTCTACATTTAGCTCTTAATTCTCAATTGGCTGTAAAAACTGAACTTTAGTCAATTGTCCTGAACTTTGAGGGTTTGATCGTTTTTCGAGAGAAGTAATTCTTGTGCTAAAATACTATGTAATTTATTAGGTCTGATACTTTATTAGGTGTGAGCACTTACTTTATTGTATGGATGTTAATTATAATGTATTACTTACAGATGTAAAATGGAAGTATTTGTAAGATAAAGTAGCATAGGTATTATATATATTATTATGTATATTAAACTTACCGCTTTTCTCGGGTTTACTCGTGTTGATGATGTACTCGTGGTGTGGCAAAAGTAGCGTTATATTTGTAAGTATTGTTTTAATAATTATTTAAGTTTTTGAATTAAATTTCAAAAACAATAGGTACCTATATCTAATCCATCTAACATTTGTTAATATACTTTTGTGCTGTAGCACATGCCCCGTAGGGCATTATTCACTGTTTAAAAAGTTAAGCATCCCATAGAGTCTAACACAGGATGTTTTTCTAATATTATATAAAATATGGGTAAGTAGGTGTCAAAGAATTTCAATTACTGGCTGTATATCTAATATACCTTTAGTCCTAATTCCCTAGACTGATTTTTATAGTTTTGCAAAAGCTTTTTGTTTAGATATACAGACTATTCTAATCATAAAACTCGATGAAGCTAAAATAGACAATGAAAATAAAAAAGACGTGTGTAACTCGGGGACTGCCGCGGCCACGGTAAAGCTATTGCATGCTATGCCTTCAAGCCACACCTCCGCGCCCGTAGGAGTGGGGAGCGTGAGGTTTTTCGTTACGCAATTTCTGGATTCGGTCCCCGCGCTCAAGGCCCGCGATAGAAGCTATGCAATAGCTTAATAACTAATAATAATAACTGTGCGATATAATGAAGTCTAGTTGAAATGAAATGAAATAAATTTATTTGTCCATTATATGATTTACAATTAATGTACGACAGTGGGTCCCAAACTAAGTGAAATACTTGTGTCTTGGGACCCTGAGTTGCGCTTCTTGGTTATATACATATGTTATGGACAGTAGAAAGTTAACAAGTAGGTAAATAATCTAATGTAATGGAAGTTAATACAATTAATAAAAAAAATAAAAGAAAAACAAAGTACATTATTTCGCGTTTTCTAAGAAAAACCCGCATAGTTCCCGTTCCCGTGGGATTCCTGCAATAAAACCTATCCTATGTGTTAATCCAAGTTACTCTCTAAATGTGTGCTAAATTTCATTGAAATCGGTTCAGTAGTATTTGCGTGAAAGAGTAACAAACATATATATAAACACATACATCCATCCTCACAAACTTTCGCATTTATAATATTAGTAGGACATTACATCAATTCACCCGAAGACAGGAATAGACTTGTAACCAGGAAACCTCTTTTCAAAAGTGCGTCTCTTAAACAGGACTTTATGCATAATAATTTTGAATTAATTTGAATAATTTACTATCTAGACATCTCTATATTCCTCAGAAAGGAATTTAATTTAATAACCTAGGTAAAGATTAAATTTTTACGCTGCCGTATCTCAAAAGGAACAGTAAATGAAATGTTGGGATCACTTCGCCTGTTCTCTGTGTAAAGAATTTAGCTTTATATTAATTAACTAGCTGTGCCCCGCGGTTTTATCCGCATTGGTCTTAGCGTGATGATATATAGCCTATAGCCTTCCTCGATAAATGGGCTACTACACCGAATTAATTTTTCAAATCGGACTAGTAAGTAGTTTCTGAGATTAGCGCGTTCAAACAAACAGACTCTTCAGCTCTGTAATACTAAGTATCGATTTATTTTCAGAGGACCGTTAAGACCAAGAAGTTTAACTAAATAGCTTTAAAATATGAACTTGTAGGTAATTACATCAGATAAAACTTAAAAAAGAGTCGCTGATGTTCCATTTTATATTGATTGTAATAATCTATACCTACTAATATTATATAGAGGAAAGGTTTGTAGTTATGTATATATGAATGGTTTTCACGCATAAACTACTGGACCGATTTCAATGAGATTTAGTGCACATATAGAGAGTAACTTGGATTAACACATAAGCTAGGTTTTATCCAGGAAATCTTAAGGGAACGGGAGATACGCAAGTTTTTCTTTGAAAACGCGGGCGAAACCGTGGGCGGAAAGCTAGTAGTAAAATAATCCTTAAATATTGCATTTCACAAAAGCGAAAACTTTGACGCAAGTAAAATTTTAGTTACGCACACATATAGGATAAATCAACAAAAGGACAGACTTTATAAGATAAAGAAAAAGAACAAAGTTTTTGCTTAGCATTTAACATAATTATTATTTTGAAATATAGCTGTAGGTACCTACATAAGCAGTGACACAGATTACAACTTACTACCTACATCATAAACCCTTACCTTACAAATTATTACATTGAACAATATACAGTAATTGCGCCATTATAATAAGATGCCACAATTGCAGACATGGACCGGAAGTGCTTGGGTTCAGCACTTCCGGTTGTATAGCTGTGTTAGCATTTCCGTTTCCGTCAACATACAACTTAACTGTGAGTCGAACTTCACACTTCGAAACGCAATCGTTAAGTTAGTACTGCGAATTTCCATTGTTATAATTAAGTTAGCTATGAATACAAAGTTACAAACTTACATGTACTTGTGCTCTTGTATTTTTTCATTCGTAAAGTTTTATTCAATCGAGTTCAAAATTGAGAGTAAGTTATAATAATCCATACTTAATATTATAAATGCGAAAGTAACTCTGTCTGTCTGTTACTCAATCACGCCTTAACTACTTAATCAATTTGCATGAAATTTGGTATAGAGATATTTTGATACCCGAGAAAGGACATAGGCTACTTTTTACCCCGGGACATAGGATAGGTTTTATCACGGAAATCCTACGGGAACGGGAACTATGCGGGTTTTTCTTTGACTGCGCGGGCGAAGCCGCGGAATAAATAAACACCATATAAAAAATGCGTTATACTTTAATCGTATTAACTATTAAGTATATTGACGTATGATTGAAGCAATTTTCAGTAATTTCAACCTACATTTCATTTTAACTTATTCTACCTACTACTATTTACTCTATCTTTTTATACTTACTCTAATAGCGTCTCTTTTTCTTTTAACTCTACTATATATTTTATTCTCCTTAACAATTCTGACCCAATTCATTTTAACTTACTCTACCTTTTCCTATTTACTCTATATTTTTATACTTACTCTACTTTAACATCTACCTCGTTCAACTCTACTATATTAATTATTCCCAGACACAATCAGTTTCTGACCCAATACCATTAATTAAAAAGCCTTCTTGCACATTGCACTGAGCCTAAATCTAATAACCAGCCCGACAAAAGCTTTCCAGTGTTTACGTTCAATCTCGAAGCTCTGGGCGCAGTAGTTCTATAGCTGGGGAATTAATTTGCTTATCGGTAATGGATTAATATTGAGATTAAAGAGGATTCTGGAACTGCTCAGGTAGATATGAAAATCATTGTATTTGAGGACATTTGAATTTTGCTTGTTCTTTAGATGGAATGTTATTGAAATTTCGGGAAGTGCTGGTTTTGACTGATTAGATAACTTACCTTTTTTACTTGCGTGGTATGACTTACCTTTGCAGTTTGGTTTTCTTTTCCTTGTGTAAATATATGTAATATTAGCTATGCTCCGCGGTTATACCCGGCTCCGCTCCTATTGGTCTTAGCGTGATGATATATAATTTGTATTAGTTAGGATAGCCTTCCCTGATAGCGTTGTCTAACACTGACATACTTTCTTCAAATCGGAACCGTAGTTTGAAGGGCGTTCAACTAAACATACTCTTCAACTTTTTAATATTATGACATATTCCAATGAAGCTGTTGAAAAGAAGGTACTTTTAATGACTACTACAAATATGTAAAAATGCTTCCCAACTAGCATAATTAATAGATTAATTATTATTTTAACATATTAAATCTACAATCGTTCCAATACTTCTGAATACTTTAACATTCAGCTCATTTATTCCTTCATATTTGTTTAATAAAACAATATAAGAATTTATTCCACGCCCCGAACATGGGAGCCGTATTTCATCATTAATTTGCTTGGTCTCTTGGGGTTTTAAATAATACAACTGGATGATATCACCAAAAATTTATTTCACAGCATAAACGCAGAATAATACAAAAATAAACTGCCAGGAGCAAATAATTATAAGTTTATACATCGAATTGTTGTCAAGCTTCGTTCATACTTAAAAAAAATAACATGTAATATAGGAAATTACCTTTAATAATTTCATAAATTTTTTTCAAAAATTATTACTTAAAAAAAGGAAAATAATAATGAAAAATAATTTTCGATTTTTTACATTATTAATAGTTTTCAGTAAATTATCATCAGTTTTCATAATTATGTATTTAAGTTTCAGAATTATATAACAATGCCGTATCTTTGGAGAACCAAATTAATTAATTTATTCAAAAAATGGATGTTCCTTTTCTTGCCTTGAAGGCCTGTAATATATCGAAAATTATTCTTCAATATATTATCGCATAAACAAATGTCAATGACCGTTTGATTTACCAAAAAATATCACACAAATAAAAACCGGATATCGTTAAAAAGGTCTTTGATGAAAAGGGAACTATAAAAGCAAACCGTCATACACTTTTTTATATTTAGTATGAGGGTAGATTGACAAAAATTCATCTCACTTTCGTACATAAACTTAAGTTATGAAGTTATCTTACAATAGCTTAAATATAGTATATTTCACACAAAATGTTTACACATTAAGTTTTAAATCAAAAACTCTTATGAGTAATGGACGGCATTCGATACGTTAATATTGAATGTTTTTTTATTTTTATTTAATTTTAACATCTTTAATAATATTATAAAATAAATTAAGAAACAATAAAAAAGAACGTGTGTGCCGAGCACACGTGTCAGAAGTGAAACTTCTTTGGCAAGATTCAAAGATACCAAAATCGTCGCCTTACTCCATGACGTGACGGTATTTCCCATACGCGACCTTGAAATTTTACTCTCAACGCGCCTAAAGAGGTTTCACTTCAATGATGTTCAAAAATAATTGTGTACCAGAATCAATTAGAGATAAAATTCATTTAGTTAAAGACTGATAAATAAATCATACTTTATTAATATATTTAATTGTGTGAACAGTTTTGTGTGTAAAATACTTATTTGTATAAAAATATACAATGAAGGTAGCTATTTTGTGAATTCATAAAAAGTATTAAATTACAAATATCGTCAATTAATTAGAGAAATTAAACACCAAGGTAAATGGTACCTAGGAGTTTAATTATTAGAAAAATATTTCAAATTAAACTTCAAAAATTTAAAATTTTTTTCAAGATGTAGCGTAAAAAGAAGTAAAATGGCTACCTTTATCTGTATATTTTTTTAATTGCATTGCACATAAGTGCCTACAACTCTGTGCGTAAAAACGCGTGCAAGAAAAAATATCAATTCCATAATTTATTTTATAGACGTCTAAAATCAGGCAGTTTAAAACACATTAATACATCCTATATAGTAGAATTATTTTACATTTCAGTCTTAGTAATAAAGTTGGTGTGAAGTTTGTATTTTGAAGTAAATTAACTAATGTAGAAAATAGAATAATTTGGATTTTGTAATCATGTTTTACATAGCTTAATTATTAAAGTAACACTATTAAGCAATAATTAATATTTCTTAGGTTATTTAATTAATGCCCTTTATAAAATATAAAGCTTACAGGAATTTCAGGAGATCTTTTTATAACGATTTTAATACTCATTTGCCACAAAAAGTATCAATCCTTAAGAGACCAATGGAAATAAATTTAAAATGTATTATGAGAAATAATCTCCATTCATTCAAGTTAAATAATAAGAGATATGCATATTCTGATATACAAAGATAGATCACGTCCTTTCTAAAGAATTTGTATCGATAACATGACATTCTTAGGCACTATCCAGAAAGAAAATGTATATTTAAAAGACTATGGTTTGAAATAGCGATTTAAAAATAGTTATGAATACAATGTCTTCAAAAATTTTTGTATAATGTTTAATTTATTAATTTCTTATTAAGTCACACATATTGAAACAAATATGTTGAAAATATCTACAAACTTCACACCTAGTTTAATATTTACATTCATCTAAGTAAATCAAATTATAAAACTCTTTAAGCTACTTAAAATTACATTCTTTGACATCTATTTTAAAGCTTTAAAAATTTTAGGCCTTCAATATTCGTATTAAATTCACAATTTCTGACCGAACATACATTTCTAATAAAAATTTTAATTTTCTCGACTGTACCATTTTATTTGCCACCAGGTGTATTTTCAATTACAATATGAGACACACTTAAAAATATATCAAGATGAGATCAAACGTGAGTCCCGTTTCCCGTGCCATTACCTGTAATAAAGTATAGATTAGTAAATATTATATTTTTGAACATAAACAACTAAATTAAGGAAGCTCTTAAGAATTACATGAATTTAATATTACTGTTTAGATTCATCAAAAGTATGTAAAGACAGGCAGTCAGATTTTATATGCATTAAATTTAATTTTAAAATGGAAACCTGCTATATTATAGCCACAGTTGAAAATAAATATTGAAAATAAAATAAATATCGCAATATAAATTCCTACAAGTAGGACAGTATAATAAATTGAAGTTTTGATGTGAATTAAAAAAGAGGACCTCGGTTTATCCGAAATTTTCATATCGAAAAATACACTCTCCCAATCGGTTCGGATAAGCGAGTTTTTTTTTTACTTTGAAAATAAATCATTATATTAAACACTCATCTTTAAAACCAAATAAATAATACCTATAGAAATACAATACTGTAATTATAATAATTTCAAACCCGTTACAATAGAGATTTATCACTACAAACTACGCTTACCTTTAGATAATTTTGAAGCCTGCAGACCTTGGTTTGTCGGCGGCAAAATGTAAAGGGCCGACTGGTTTATTTTAGGTGCCTTTGAACAAAAGTTTAATTCTGTAAAGCACCTGATACACTATCTCACTAAGTATAATTAATTGACAATTTATTTAATCGCATATTGGGTTACTTTTTTATAAAACGAAAATATTACTTTTAATAAAAAGAGTAAATCAACGATTATGATCTTAAATTTCAATAGAACGATAGAGTATATCCTATTTTGTATCCTCATTCTAGATAAGTTTTTAAGCTATTGCATAGCTTTTATCTCAGACTTTGAGCGCGGCGACTGAATGTAAAAATTCCGTAACCAAAAATGAAAAAACCTAACACCCCCCACTCCAACCGGCACAGCGCAGCGATGCGATGCTATGCAATAGCTTTACCGCGGCAGTCCTCGAGTGCCACACGTATTTTTATATTGATTTTTCTAGATGATGAACCGCGAAAATATAACATATTAAGTTTAAAATTAACTATCAACTATTATAGCTTGTACCATAAAACGAACCTTATTGGTTAAATTTCCTCAAAAGTTTTAAAATAAAATTATTGCTATATTGTACAATCACCCTAACAGTAACACAATTTATCAATTTTAGAATCTATTCGATTTCCCTTTGTACAATGTTAAACTATCAAAATTATATTAACTTCAATTTGATTGTTTTACATTTCAATTTATCTGCTATCTACATTGTTATTTTCTGGAGGATATTTTAAGAGGATTTGAATTTTGAACTACAATCAAATAAATTTATAATTAACTTGTTAGCAAACACAATAAGTCGAATAAATTGATGAATAAACAATTTATTTCAGTCTCTATGAAATAACAGTATTAATTTAAATAGAGAATAACACGATCTTTTATTTATTTGATCATTAAATTTACTTTATTATTAAGGGCCAATTTTTCAATGCTTGGATAAAACTTATTCGTCGAATAATGTATAAAACTACCATTTTAAAAACGTATTCTAATTGCCCGTATTTGACAGTTTACGTGACATTTTAATATTATCGTGTAATACTTTATTGGACGGATAAGTTTTATCCAAGCATTGAAAAATCGGCCCTTAATCACAATATTATTATACCTAGTTTAAATTAAGGGTATTCTAAATTTTCCTACTCTATCTATTCTATACATAGTTGAGGAAGGTATAAAAAGGATATATTAAGGTATAGGTATAGACTAATTGAAAGCTAATTGTTTTTGAGCTTTTATGATAAGGAACTAAAAATAAAAAAAGAGAATTTGTGCCAAGCACAAGTGTCAGAAGTGAAATTTCTTTGGCAAGATTTAAAGATACCAAAATCGCCGCATTACGCCATGACGTGACGGTATTGTCATGACGCGACCTTTAAATTTTACTCTCAACACGCTGAAGAAGTTTCACTTCAATAAAAAAAATATTTAGTTTAAAAGATTTAACCTTAAAAGAGTAAATCTTCAATGGTATCTACAAATATTCGTAATCCACAAACTGTATTGCTTCTGTGACGTCATCTTACTGTCAACCAATTGATTGTTTTTATAAAAATAGTCGCATTGATCCCGTCTATTTCAATCCTATATTAAAATAAAACATTTTCCCCACATATAAATCTAAAAGAAACAGAACAAGCTCAATTTAGAACCCTTGTTACTACAAAGACAACCCAAATATACTTAATGTCTCTAAAAATAGCTCTTGAGCCATAACATAATAAACATAACTAACACCAAAAGTCTTTCATTTCCTTTTACTTATAATATATGTATAGAAAAAGCATATTCAAGAATATACAGGGTGTCCCACTGTTGGTATACTAAGCTCAAAGGAGGTTATAATTTTGCATACGCTGAGTTCGTAAAAAATACTTATAAAATTCCAGACGCATTTTTTTTCAAATAGATGAATTCTTAAAACTCTATGTGTACACTCATAACAAGCAACCCGCCCAACTTTGCCACCAGCACATGAGCTATCGTTTAAGATTATGTTTTCATAGACAAAATGCTCACATTAGCGAAGCGGTATATGCCGGCTGCACCAAGCTAGCGAAGAAAACATGGATTTTCAGGAAAAATTCAGCAAAAAATTTTTGACGTAATTTTGTTTTTTAAGTATTTTTTACGTGATCAGTGTATGCAAGAATACAAGTTCCTTCGCGCTTAGTATACCGAAAGTGGGACACCCTGTATAATATTCTCACTTATATAAGAAGAACTTTCCCCTGAGGCCTAATGTATACGGAATACGATACCTATAGTTAAACTAAAAGATATCCAAGAACAGATACAAATTTAAAAACAGATCCAGACGAATAGTTTCCCTTTTAAAATGCTGAAATTTGTGAAGCATCTTTTGATTGCACAAAATTAGCTATCTATTAGCTATCGTTTTTAATTGGCAATTTTTTTTGAAGTGAAACTTCTTTATCGGGGTTGGAAAAAAATTTAGTGTAACATTTTTCGTTACGCGTGACATTTTTCCGTTACGAGCCATCTTTTTCTTATCCCTACCACGCGTGATTCGACGTATTTCTGTAAAGTTGCATATAGTAAATATTTTTTGAAAAATAAGGTCATAAAGAAGTTTAACTTCTTACGTGTGTACCTACTCTAGTACACGCATACATTTTTTTTATTCTAGATAGTGTACGCGCTTCCCTAGTAGGTACCGGTTCACTCTTCGCTTGAATTTTACTATATAAAGAAGAAATATTATTACAATACTTAATAATAAAATTTCCCTAAATAGAAATAGAACAGCTTGCACCTTAAGAATAAATATTAACTCAAATATTAATATTAATATATTAATATATTTAATATTTATACTTAAATATTAACTCTCCTGAAATAAAATAAGAAAAAAAAAGACTGGTTGCACTGGGGGAGTGCCGGCTGAAGTGAAAACTTGATTATTAACGTTCAGCATGTTTGATATTTTGGAATGGTATCCGTCTTACGCTTTTTCGATCAGGTCACATGTCCTGACTCGAGTTTAACATTTTATACCCAACGCCGCTAAAGAAGTTTTCACTTCAAAAATTAAAAATAAGCTTTAAAAATTACCTGCGGTTGAGCTGATGTGCCTTGAGGACTAGAAGCGATACGAGATGATGATGAACATGGTGGTGACGTCACACCTGGTGATGAAATATCTATGTATTTATATACAGTTTAAATCTATACTAATATTATAAAGCTGAAGAGTTTGTTTGTTTGTTTGAGCGCGCTAATCTCAGGAACTACTGGTCTCATTTGAAAAATTCTTTCGGTGTTAGATAGCCCATTTATCGAGGAAGGCTAAAGGCTATCATCACGCTAAGAACAACGCGGGTGAAACCGCGGAGCACAGCTAGTGTACAAATTAAAGGGAAATATTTTTATTTATATACTTAATATGTTTTTAAAAGTTTTTAGCTAGCTTCAAGTGTAAGTGAACCAGACATGTCAAGGGTTGTTACTACTAATTAGAAAATATATGTTTATATGAGTTTTTAAATTTTAATATAAGGAAATATTTATATTTATATACCTAAATGTTTAACCAGATTTGGGCATGAGCTTTAAGTGTTGTTGAAATTGACATGTTAAGGGTTGATATAAGAGTAGTACAAAAGTAATTAGTGCTCTTGACAATTTGAAAAATGCAGCGGTGGTCATTGTAGCTGTAGTTATTGTTTTACCACAGATCTATCGAAAACATTATGATGAAAACTATGTTCTAAGTGCAAAAAGTGGTAAGAACCAACATAACATAATTTATTCACTTTTTAAGGCTATAACATTTAGAGATGAAGGTAGTAATAAAAAATTATTGCAAAAATACAACGACGCAAAATTATCACAAATGTAATCAAAAGACGAACGAACCTGATTGATGATGAATACTCTTCAACGTATAGTAAGGCGGTGGTGCATTTTTAGACGAAGTATTTGGTTGTGGGGGGTATGCTGTAAAAATTATATTTAGTATATTTATTAATACTTTATTGCTCTTAGAATTATTATAATTATACTAAACCTAAGAATAATAAACAATTGGTCTTGTACAGCGATTTCTTCCAGACAACCGGAGAGAAATTAAATTAGAGGAAAACTGAAGGATAAATATAAAAAATAAGACTAAACAAATTACCTGCGTCAAGACACCTATTCTATATTCTTTTTAAATTCCATAACTATAGTTTAATTAAATTATCTTTAACAATGGTAACTTGAGTACCTCTAGGGTATACTAACTTATAGTTAGGAGAAACCAAACTATAGAGACACAATGTTGTTATAAGTTACACGAATCAATACAACAGCTGTAAGTTAGTTAAATAAATACAATGATTATTAATCCCTTATTTTCTCTAAAAAAGGTACTTAGTTCTGTAATTTTTCTAACAATATTATCATCACAAACTCTGATTATATTTCCATGCAATTGATACATAATATATGATGTTTTTATATGATAAAAATTAAAAACTATTATTTCATCAGGTACCCTACAAAAATTACACTTCAAAATTTCCTTTACTAAAATTACTCCTGGTAAAATTACACTTACTCAATTAGCTTTTGATGATATAAAGAGATAACACAGAATGCATTAATATAATTAATTACAGAATTAATTCACAAAATATTGTTTTTTTTTTATGAGTAATAAAGTCTTTATACCTAAATAACTTACCAAGAGGTCCACTGCCAGTTAAATACGGATTGCCGTATGTAGCTGCATACCGCACATCAACACCCGACATTATTACCCCAGGATTCGACATTGGTATCACTAAAAAAATATATTAGACTGTATTTGTTTAATTCTTTGTTTTAAGTGAAATAATTAAATGTTATAACAATAAAATCAATTAATACAATAAGCTTATGCAGCGCATAAGTTACAGACATTAATCATATTTCGTTGATGTTTTTAGAAATAAATATGAGGACATTTTTTTACGATTAGACTGCCGACTTAATAAACTTATACTGAAAAGAATAAAATTTCTGTAATTTTTTTTTTTTTTTTTTACTTTTTAATAAATAGCGCTTTTTTGAGCTAGTTATTTCAATAAGCAACCTTTTTTTATGTCTCTACAAATCTATGATTGTGTTTATGTTTTATAGTCAAACCCCGAAGCTCGGGTACTCGTAGGTTGGACTGGTCAAACCTCAGGTAGTATAATGATTTGTCAAAGCCCAAATAAATGTACCTAATATTTCGACCTTTTACCAATTTTTGTCAGTCGTTGTAGACAACGACATTTTTATGGCGGTTCTTGAATAAGCGAATTAATTAAAATTGCGTATTTCATACTCTTCATTCATTCATTGTGCATTCAAGTCAGCCAACACCTTATAATTGTGAAGGGTCATTGTGAAACCTGGATATCGCCAGGAAGACAGGATTGTATGGGTTTGAAATAGATCCTTATAAAAGAAACTTTTGAAATAGCTTAACCCATTTTCCGCAATACGTAGAGCGTACAGCTAGAGCTGAGGCATCTTGCGCGTGCGATGCCTATGCTGCGTTCGCCTGCGCCCGAGACTGCTGCTGACTTCAGCCAAAGGGTGAAATTCAAATGTATTTCGAGGATTTCCTTCCACGAAGAGATTGTGTTTCAGGATTTGACTATAAATATAAGTATCATTTATATTTTCAATACTTACAATCCGGTCCCATCCCAGTAAGTCTTCCACAGCTCTGTTGTCTATTCAGCGATCCACAATGACTCTGGTATGTGGACATATCCGTGCTTCGTGAGAGGGAACTTGTGTCGGGGGGCGCGTAGTCACGGGTATAGTCTACGTAGGGGACATAGCCGTTTTGGTTGGGCTGTTTGTACAATAAATATATTTATTTAGGTGATAGATACAATAATAAAAAAAATAATATCCTTTATTGAATTATTATGTACATTAATGGACGACTAAGATCCGTTAGGCAAAAATAATAATACAACTAAAGGCTCTATCTCAGAAATCTAATATTATCTACTAATATTATAAAGCTGAAGAATTTGTTTGTTTGTTTACGCGCTAATCTCAGGAACTACTGGTCCGATTTGAAAAAAATGTTTCGGTGTTATTCGACCCATTCATCGAGAAAGGAAAATTATATCATCACGCTAAGACCAACAGGAGCGGAGCCACGCGGGTGAAACCGCGGAGCGCAACTAGTAATATAAAAGGACTGAAAAGCGACTTTCTTTCTCGTGTATATTCAATATTGTGGAGGTCATTCGTTTACATTAATAAGAAGATATTCTATAAATTTTATAGAATATCTTCTAATTAAAATTATGAGATAAATGGAGAGAAAACATTATGATTACCTATGTGAATGAGATGAGTGAAATGGTAAATTTATTAGATGTGAAATAAAATGTTACTTTAATTACAAATTTTACTTATAATTTGTTTATACCAAAGATAGATGCTGAACCTGTGTTAGACGTAATTGTAAAGATATCTAAGTTCAACACAGCAACAACGCTCATCGTTATTTATAAACATTTGAACTGCAAATATTTTGATCTCCAAAATCTACGAAATATATACGTAGCAGTTTCCCTTAAACATCATCCCAATTCTGATGTTCAATCGAAATAACATGTCATATTTCACCCCTTGAGATATTCGGACCAAAGTGAAGTACACCAGACAAGCAAATAATAATCAACTTGTTTGTTTCTATGAAGTTTCTTGCTCCTGGTGTTACAAAGGAATCCTTGGAGATTCGAATTATAACCAGAACAATTACCATTTTCAATAAATGTTTCTTAATTATGATTTGGGATTGCTCTTGCACTTTTTATGTCATATTATAAATTGATACTTTCGTTTTCTATTAAATGTATTTCGTAGATCTATATGTAGTACAATATAAACTAATAAATCTATCGTTGTACCAAATTTCAAACAGAAAAGATCAGCTTTATTTACGTGATAAAAAAATAAACATTCATCTATTCATTCTGACTCTGATCTTTAAAAAACATTAACATCTATGATTTAGCAGAAAGCAAGATAGGACTTATAAAGAAGACTTAACAACTGGACATCTTTTAACGCACTGAAGCACACTATAACCACAGAATACAATATAATAGTAGCTAAACGCTACAGAACGGACACTCTCCGCCTCCCGCCAAAATTAAACACTTACCTCACCCCGCACGATCAAGCTATAAATGGTCCGCATTTTTCTGCAAGGACGATACGCAACGAAGATTGACAACATTAATCAAATTGACTTAAAGTAATTTTATTATTTAAGATTTATGAATATCGTTTTTCGTAGAAATTGAATTGGAGATATTGTGCTGTTTACGGATGTATTTCATCAGAAAAACGCGAATTTCTTTACGCTAGTCACAATTAATGTGCGAACCCTAAAGCGTTAACACACACATTAATTTCACTCTCTACAGTGAGACTGTCAAAACGATAATTTTGTATGGAGTGTCCGGGGTGTGGCATAACCTAGTTATATTCTTATGTACCAACAACCAAAAATTAGTCTAGAATATAGCACAATTTTAGGCACAACCAAGTTTTATGAAACCTCAATATTATCATTCAATTGTAAGATAATCAACCAAACAAACCCACGAACAGTTATCGTCTCAGTTTCACAGGATTCAGTATCAAATTACATTAGGTTATTTGAAAAGCAGTCACGTTTTGAATTATTTCTTAGCGGTAGTTTATACGGCTTTCTGAATTAATAATCGCTGCTTTGATGAATGGAAAATGTTGGATTTGTTGTTTGTTAAATGTATTTTGATAAGTCATTTTCTATAAGGGTCATGCGGTCAAACGGATCATGGAATCAAGTAGGTATGTACCAACATAAACATACTTATTCGTATAGCAAGGAATGTGAATAAAACATTATTAATAAGTATTTGAAATCACTGTCTCAATTCGTTTCCTAGCTCTATTTAATGTGCCCTCTACCCAAAGGACAGCGTTGGCCCAACAAATGATCGTAGATATACCGCCATTATGGCTATTATGAAAAAACATCTACAATGATGGCCGATCATAGACATTTAGGTCTTTTACACAATCGTGATTGCTTCTACTCGCCCTTTGTAGGGCCCAAAATAGCTTGTCCTGACAAAACTAGACGCTAAATTCTAAATTCACCCCACCAAAGCATATATTAGAGCCTAAAACTCGATCTCTGTCGCGTGTAGACTGTACAAATTGCATGAGCGCTGGCATGTGCAAATTCTCGTGACGTATGACGTCATAGTGTGGATTAGGTACTGTTTGCATTCGCTTGTTTCCATCAAATGTGAGATTGGCTCCGAAATGCAGGTCATTTCAAGTTGTATTGTCTCATTTAGTTTAGTGATTGTCGCCTCTTTCTTTGTATTGACTGGACTAAATTTGTGCACGATTTGACAAAGTTTTATTCTTCAAAAGGTTGTTCGTTTCTCTGATTGAATGTTTTTTTTTTACTAGCTGTGCTCCGCGGTTTTACCCGCAGTGCTCCGCTCCTGTTGGTCTAAGGCTGATGATATATAGCCTATAACCTTCCTCGATAATTGGGCTATCTAGCACCAAAAGAATTTTTCAAATCGGACCACTAGTTCCTGAGATTAGCGCGTTTAAACAAACTCTTCAGCTTTATAATACTATTAATATACATTGTTTCTTCATTTCGGTATGGAATGTGTCTGGTAGTGGTGAGTTGTTAGGTGTAATGTTAGCTATGGCTAAGTTTATGAGTGTCAATTCTATGAGCAAGCTGATAGATAAAGGTGGGTCCACACTTGATCATTTTCGCGTATCACATCTCCGTCGCGTAGCATCGACGCGTATCATGTTTGCCAGTGTGGACGCAAAATGATCGCGATCGTGATACACTTCGTATCATGATACACCCCGATCGCTATTAACCACGTATCTGATACGTGTCGTATCGGATTATCAGCTTGCTCATAGAATTGACACTCATAAACTTAGCCAAAGCTAAAGCCGGCACCTTAATATGACGTATGATGGTAAATGTTAAAAAATGTTATGACATTTCAAAAGTGCTTTTATGTTGATGGAATTTCACTTATTTCGATGACATTTTAATGATTCTAAAATAAAAAATTGCGTCTGGCACCTATTTAACAAAAAAACGTCTTGCAATAAAAAAATTATGTCTGATGGATCTATCTAAAGGCAAAAGATTAAAAATTACGCGTTAATAAATGACTTTAAATTGCGGATATTTTCCTGTGCAGATAAGATGCGCACTACTAAACGCAACCACTGCGACCAGCCAGACAGCCCGGACTCTAACCGAAATAGCAAGAGGAACAGTATATCAAAGAACCAACTATACTAAAATTCTCTCTTGTCAACGTTGCTAGCTCCTATACGAATAGGAAATCTAATTGAATAAATAATTAATGTTTAAGTTTGAATAATCAACTCACCGTGAATGGCATGCTGTTCAACGCAAATTCCCCGCTATACCGTTGGTATTGTTTCATTTCGGTATCATGTGTCTCAGGTAATGGTACAGGACCTGCTAATGGTAGACCCAAGTTTGTTGTTAGATGTAGTGTGGAACGAAGGTCTGTTTCTGATTCGTTTGAGACATCCTGTAGAAAGAAATATTAGTTGTGTATATTTTTAACTAGCTTTCCGCCCGCGGCTTCGCCCGCGTTTCCAAAGAAAAACCCGCATAGTTCCCGTTCCTGTGGGATATCCGGGATAAAATCTATCCTATGTATTAATTCAAGTTACTCTCTATATGTGTGCTAAATTTCATTGTAATCGGTTAGGCAGTATTTGCGTGAAAGAGTAACAAACACACACATACATATCCTCACAAACTTTAGCATTTATAGATAATATTAGTAGGATAGTAGGATGTTAACTATTAAACTAGATGTTTATAACTCTTGGAATGAATTCTAAGTAAAAGTGCATATAGCTACCTAATTTAGAAATAATTTACGTTTTTAGGAGTGTTAGAATTTTCAGCAACGGTTAAGTAGTTCGTGAGATTAGTTAAGCTTTTTGTGATTAAGTTAATATTTTTGTTTTCATTAGTGTCTTTCTAGTTGGACAAATATGAAATAGATTCTTGTTTCTATTGGTCGTGACCAAAACAGGCAATACTGAAGCTACCAATTTATATCTACACAATCATTATATACATCTAACTATAAATTTCACTTAAAAACCACAATTTCACAAACCATTTCACAACTACCCTCAATGTGACGCAACTCCATTTTCAAGTCGCTTATGTTGGAATTCCGATCGCTTTCAAACTGACAACCCTTGTTAATGTCAGGGATATCTGGCTTCTTGACGTCACATTTGTTACTTTTGCGTTGGCAGAGCATAATGATGAACATTATTACGAATATTATGATCGTTAGTAATGACGCGCCAGATATTATTATTATGAGGGATGATGATTCTGAAAAAATTGGTGATTAGTATTTGTGATAAAAGATGAGATTTTCTTAGATACAGATTAAATATAATTACAGTTTTTTTATTTGTTAAGTTGATAATAACAACAAATTAAAGATTAGAAAATCGTATAAGGTGATAATTTATCACACAACAATTTTATTACCACAAATAGCAACTATTAAAACATTACAATAATTGTGTTATGTAATCAATTACCTACTATTTAAAAATTAACGAATTTAAAAAGCGATTTATTCAATTATAACATTTATCCTTTGAAATAAATGACAAATTTACAGGAAGCGTTAAAAAATGTTTAATTTCCATTTTTTTTTGTATACATATACTTACTATCTGGCAAAAGATTTATTTGCATACTGTCCACTCCATACGCGTTGCTGACTGTACAATTGTAAGAGCCAAAATGTCTGGCTTGACTGTCCCTTATTATAAGTGTGGATTTTGTCAATCTATCTGCTAATGTTTCTTCTAGAAATACGTATTCCTAAAAGAAATAAACAATAAATACATAATTATTTTATAAACAAATTAAATAACATTTTGATTCATCCGTAACTATAGTAAAATTAACGACAGAATTATAAAATTTCTTTTAACGTGTAGATGGTTTATAAAAAGATTTATTTTCCCTATTTCTTTATCTACACATTTAAATCATTCAGTTAAGCACAACCAAATGTGTCTAATCAAATTAGAAAAAATGTGTACCTTTCAAACGTATAATTAACTTTCTTTATTTCATACGAGTTCATACGTATGAAATTAATAAAATATATAATTGTCACAATTATCACAATTATAACACATAATTTATAACAGGTACCACTAAGATTTCCTATAAGCTCGTAAAACACTATTCTAAGAAAGGCTAAGGTGTTGAAGATCTCTAGAACAATATGAGTCCCTCTTTCAATGGAACATTCGAGAACCCTTTGGTTCGTTTGAAGATAGAGGATACTTTAACACTTAATTGTGGTTATTATCCAACTATTAAGATTATGTAGTTTTGTATAGTGGTGGATTAAACGGTTTTTGTTTGAAGTGTCGTTACTGTTTTAATTTTCAATTTAACACTGGAAATCCAAAGATAAAATACAAAATAGAATTAAACAAATATCTAGACTTATATTATTTCTTCAAAAACCTATTAGGTATGTTGGTTCGAAGTGAGCAATTGCAAAAAGTAATTCCTGTTTAAGCACTGCAGTTTTTGTGTTATTTTCTCAAATCAATTTTTTTTGCCTTTCAACGTATTATATCATCAAAAAACACTCTAAATTGTCTTTTATGACGTTACGTTGTTATTATGAATAAATTTTCCATTGCTACCGTAGCTGATCTATCTATTATTATCAAACATTAACCCGAAACTATTATAATATCTGAAAAATAATGCTACCGTAACCGACCTATTCTCATCAAAAATTGCTTATCAATTACCCGTAATATTACCTACTAAAAAATGGATAAACATTCGCCAACTATTTTTTGGTTCCAATTTGTCAAGGTTTACACTTTTATTAACACAAATTTCACACTTACTTGGTTATGAAAAGAATTAATTTCATTTCCTTCATACACCCAAATAACGAGGTCTGGCTTGGGGACAGAGAAGGATATACATTCTATCCTCACGCTGTCTCCTTCTATCCCGTATTGCGTCTGATTGGAAATTATTTTTGGGGGTCCTGTAACATATTTTTGTGAAAAATAACCAAATCTTTAATACATTTTTCATAAGTAGGTATTTAATAATCCGTTTTAAATAACTTTGAAAGTTTTGTGCCTTAATTACTTACATGAATTTTAACAATGTATGAAACATACATACATCAGAACTACATAACTTATGACCTTAATATTTTACCAAGCAAAACATTGAGACTCTACGTCGATTCCCAAGAGTTTTTTTTTTCTTTAACAATGGGTTTCTCAGGTCTTCAATCTATTATATATATATTCGTACCAAATTTAATCTAAATCGGTTCAGTGGTTTTGAGCACGAATTCGAGACAGACAGACAGAAGGATATTTTATTCGATAGTGAGTGAAGTTCATGCATGCTACAAAAAGCACATACTGTTATTTTATTTTATTTTTATTATTAAATATACAATTATTTACTGTCCATTTATCATTCCCAAAACCACACAATTAACTACAAGCCCCCTACATTCACACAATCTCGTATGCAAACTTCGATAAACTTTTCTTATAGTACCAGGTGAGAACAAAGTTAGTGATTTAACTTTTTCGAGTTTCATCGAGTTATGTGAAATAACGGATAAGTGCATATGAATTGTGTAGCATTCATATTTGTTACTTAAATGTGTTTTTAAGAAAAAAGAAATAACTTTTAATAAAGAGAAAAAATTTCACAACATGACTTTTCCAAAAATTAAACTGTCTCCAGACAAAAATCACACACCAAAATCTCTAGGTTACGACTTTATAAGATAAATAGCAGGCGACATTGTGGTCAAGCGCTTCCCTATCTACAATAAGAAGAAAAAAACAAACAAACAAATGTACTTTAGCTTTCGCATCAGGAAATATTGAAATCCATAACATATAAGTCGTATACTTTTCATATAATTATACTAGATTTCCGCCCGCGGCTTCGCCCGCGTTTTCAAAGGAAAACCCGCATAGTTCCCGTTCCCGTGGGATTTCCGGGATAAAACCTATCCTATGTGTTAATCCAAGTTACCCTCTATATGTGTGCTAAATTTTATTGTAATCGGTTCAGTAGTTTTTACGTGAAAGAGTAACAAACATCCATACATCCATACATCCATACATCCATACATCCATACATCCTTACAAACTTTCGCCTTTATAATATATATTAGATTAGATATTAGATTAGATTAAGATAAGATACTCTAAGCTTTTCATAATACGTATTACAATATTAATTACTAGAGGGCCGCCCCGGCTTCGCCCGTGGTACATATTTCGCAATAAAAGGTAGCCTACGTTCTTTCTCAGGGTCTAAAATATATTGTCTATGCCAAATTTCATTAAAATCGGTCCAGTAGTTTATGCGTGAAAACCATACATACAAAGCTTTCCTCCTTATAATATTAGTATAGATGTATTACTAAAATATATGAGAATAAATGAACTAACCTTTAACATAAACCATAGCAGCCGCTTCAATATCCTTCCTGCCATCTATACTAGCTCTACACCAGTATTGCCCCGCTGATTGTTTCGTTATAGTCAATGAGAGGTTTGACGATTTACCTACGATCTGTGAAAGAAAATAATTTTAAGCATTTTTAAATCCGAGGTACTTATCAGAAACTATCGTAATAATTTCATTTTAGTAACAGAAGGTCTAATCTTTTAATCCTATCATTAAAAGATTAGTCCGTCTGTCTTGTTTGAATCGATATTCAATAGTTACTGAAGTAAATTTAATTTATAACACAGGTATTCTATTTATACACAATTTTCTAAAAATAATGTTACACCAGGGACCGTATTATAACCTCTTATTTCCTACAACCAGACAAGGGTATTGCGATCATAATTTGAATTTACCAATCAGCTCAATTCACGGCGTAAACTGTCTGGAAATAAGAGGTCATAATACGGCCCCAGAACTATTTAGAACCTGCATATCTGTGGTTCATTTGATTCTACCTAAGCCTACAAAGTACAAACATCTTATCCTAAAAATCCATATTAATTAAAAGCAAAATACAAAATCGTTATTTTACTACTATTCTAGCACAATATGAATTGTACAAACTTTCTATACAAGAACAACTAGTGAACACTATTTACAAATCCCAAGAAACACGATTCAGTAGTGAGACTATCGCAGGCTGAAAGATTAAAATTCTTTCAAAGTTAAGAAACTATGAAACTGTTTCGAATACGTATATGTTTATTTATTTTGTAACTTTTGGTATTTATATGACATGAAATAAAGCCTAAATTTTATTAATATAAAATAAAATATATAAAATATTAAATGTTGAAAACTATAAACAACATGGCAAAATTAAATTAAACGAGTATAAATAATATATAATATAATTACAGTCAAAATTAATTTAATATTACGAAAAGTGAAGCCTTATTTAATTATCTTATATATTTTTCGCCATAAAAATGTTCCTTCCATTTATCATAATAATACTTAATGTAATGGCATACAATAAATATCGTGGTCTCTAAATTACATCGAGTTAAGGTGATTCCATATTACCAGATTTCTCATAAATGATACTTTATATCACATAATTTTCAAATATAAACTATTAATGAAATAATATGTCAGCACACAACAAACAATACAATGAAGTAAATAGATTTTATTATTATAAAAACACGCTTCCATAAGATAAACTCATGAAAATATTGTATTGTAATTCGTCACCAATCCTTGATAGTCTTAAGTCGCATAATACAAACTTACAAATATGTACATACACAGAAGGTAATAAAAGCGTGTTAAAAAGCATGTACCTACACATTACCTGCGATTGCGTGCGCCAAAAAAAAAACATCACAATAGTACAAATACAAAATTATATAGGTACTTAATTAAAATCAACTTACAATAACTCTATCCCGTTCATATCTCAACCAAAGGGTTTTAGGTTGTGGATGACCATCCGCCATACAGCTTAGAGTGGCTGACGACCCGGATTCACCCTCTACATTTTGTGGTTTATGTTTGAATGTTGGACCGTCTGTAACCATTATCTATATCAATTAATTGCATAAAAATAAAACTAATAGTAAAAATAGTTAAAAGTTCACAAAGTATACCCTTGTAGACCACGTGACCTCACACGTCACTTTTAGATACGCGACTACTGTAGGGTTAAAAAGCGTGTTAAAACAATTAAATTTAAAAAAAATTGAAAATAAATAATAACTTCTAGACGATCGTGATTGAATTAAATATTTTTTTTTCTACAAAAGTTATTATAAATCATTAAAAGTATCGCGCACGTCATTCGGTTAAAAACTCATGGAGAAACGAGGCTCAAAACCAGAAAAAATACAGTCGAATTGAGCCTTCCTTTTTGATTAAACGTCGCTTGAAAAACATCAAACAGTCATTTAATTACTAACAATATGGGTACAACATTATATTTGAAAGTAAGACGAAAAAAATTAATTCATCGTCTCCATTATAGAAAACAAGTTTTCATAATACGAATTCTCAGCGCTTAAACGGAATTTCAGCATTTAGTACAATTGCTTATAATTAAGTTCTTAAGATTTTACTGTTTTACAAAGACTTCGCAATTTACAACTTATTTTCTTCTTGACCTTTTTCGCGAAATTTTCAAATTTCCTTCCCATTACTTAAATCCAAGGGTATTCTTATATTAATCAACATTTTTACTTAGATTTGAATGAACGAACATTGTCAAGGTTTGAATTTGTAATATAATATAATTATTTTAAAATAAAATCAACGCATAATTCAACGACTTCACTCTTTAAAATTTCACATTTCGACTGTTACATAACCAGAAAAAATAATATTTTCCGGCAATTCCTTCTCTAACTTCTGATGAATGAAATAATATATTGCACACATAATACAATTAATATTTTCTATCCTAATATCACACGAGGAAAGTCACAAGCTGGAGCTAGTTGAAAAACAAACTTCAATACTGCTTCGAATTCAAAGGAAGTTTAAAATACATAATATATTTATTAAATTAGATCAAAATTAGTTCTACAATATTAATACAATGACATACCTATACCTAGACTGCAAGATGATAACACACAAAGAATAAATAAATAAATATTTCAGGACAATTTTCACACGGATCCCATACTAAGCTTTGGCTTGTGTTATGGAAACCAGATGGCTGATAAACATACATAATATATAATTTTAAATAAATACTTATATAGATAATTAACACCCAGACACAGAGCAAACGTCTATGTTCATCACACAAATATTTGCCCCAGGTGGGAATCGAACCCACGACCGGCTTGGAAGGCAGGGCCACTACCAACCAAGCCAACCGGTCAGAAATCTTGATTTTATAAGAAATATTGCAATAAAACAACTTACATGCCACCTCCAAAGCCTTAGTATCGGCACTTTTTCCCACTTCATTATACACCTCACATTTTATAGTGGCTCCATTATAACTTCTCGATATATTCGATATTACCTGCAAAAGAGCATTATTTAAATAATACTATTTTAAACTTAAATAAACAATATATAGTATATATAATAATAAACAAAATATTATTAAGCTATTGCATAGCTTCTATCGCGGGCCTTGAGCGCGGGGACCGAATCCAGAAATTGCGTAACGAAAAACCTCACGCTCCCCACTCCGACGGGCGCGGAGGTGTGGCTTGAAGGCATAGCATGCAATAGCTTTACCGCGGCAGTCCCCGAGTGACACACGTCTTTTTTTCGTATCACGACATAATATAAAACCATTATAAAACAAAGTCGCTTTCTCTGTCCCTATGTGTGTTTAAATATTTAGATCTACGCAACGGATTTTGGTTCGGATTTTATAATAGAGTGATTCAAGGGTTTTAAGTACATAATTTATTATGTTTTAGACAAAGCGGGCGAAGCCGCGGGTGTAAAGCTAGTCCTTATAAACATAAAAGTGTTCAACTCAAAAGAATTCTTTACAAATTTCACCGTACCTACTCTTTGATACCAATATCTTTATTCAAATTATATGAAACACCCATGTTGATGAAATATGCATATATTGCAGATACTTTCCGAGGCAGGAATATAAAAATATCTTTCGAGACTATTTTTATATGAACTTTATAATATGAACTAGTTTTCCGCCCGCGGCTTCGCCTGTTTTGTCTAAAACATAATAAATTATGTACTAAAACCTTCCTCTTGAATCACTCTATCTATTAAAAAAAACCGCATCCGTTGCGTAGTTTTAAAGATTTAAGCATACGGACATAGGGACAGAGAAAGCGACTTTGATTTATACTATGTGATGAATGAATGATAGGGAATACTTATACACTAACTAACCTTCTAAAACTAATCATAGAAACATACAAAATATCTCTGGATTTAAAAATTGTTTTTTTTTAATGATATTTAACTATATATAAAGCTGAAGAGTTTGTTTGTTTGTTTGAACGCGCTAATCTCAGTAACTATCTACCGGTCCGATTTGAAAAAAATATTTCTGTGTTAGACAGCCCATCGAAGAAAGCAATAGGCTACACATCATCACGCTAAGACCAACAGGAGCGGAGCAATGCAGATAAAACTGTGGGGCAAAGCTTGTTTTATTTTTAGGTATTTATTTCGTTTTTATCCTGGGTCAGCCCGGGCGGATCCGGGTCGATCGGCTAGTCGCGTATAATTAAATAACAATAAGTTTTATTCGACGACAACGCGACCCAATTCGGGTCCACACGTACCTTCATTGTAAAACTGTCAGTTTAATTTTGTTTACAAATTAAATTTCACATAATTAGAGGGGGATAAGTCCCTTGGTCATGAATATTCAAAGAGATTTCGGAACTAAAACAAATATAACTGCGTACTTTTATACTAAAATATTGTGGGATCTGCTTTTACATCACAAAATTTAGTATCATATTATTTATCCCTAGATACATAAAAAATAATCTATATCCGTTCTCTGTATATCCTATGTTGCATATTTAAATCTTCAAAACTGCGCAACGGATTTCGATGCGGTTTTATTAATAAATCGAATCGTTCTAGATGTTTTATATACTTTGTTAAATTTAAAATTATGTGGGCACAAATCTAGTTATTCTATAAATTGTTATGTATAGCTTTCTATATATAGTTATATACCTTCTCCAAGAAAAACCTACGCTGTATCTATACTAATATTATAAAACTGTTTGTTTGAACGCGCTAATTTAGGAACTACTGGTCCGATTTGAAAAATTATTTCGGTAATAGATAGCCCATTTATCGAGGAAGGCTATGGGCTATATATCATCACGCTAAGACCAACAGGAACGGAGACACACAGGTGAAACTGCGGGGTGCAGCTAGTCGTATCCAAGAACCTACGCTGAAGTTCAAGCACACTAATGAATTTATGCGTAATCAAGACGATTCAAATTAAACTATCTATTTATATACTCACCAATTCATTGCTATTTGTGTTCCCAGCTCTCTCACTGTTTACATACCATCTGTATGTCAAGTTATTCGGGTTTGCTGTCGCTTGACAACCTGAAAGAAAATAGGATTAAAAATCTACCCTTATGTGACAGAAAATAAATTTAAAAGTCGCCTATTTTTCACAACTATTTAATCACTGATAATATAGCCGATACACAGGAAGGGTATATAGTACGTCTACTTAAATAAAACAAAGTGCTTTCTGAAGCAAATGCGATTATAAATAGAGATAACTTTTGAGATATGTCTTTGGAAACATAAAAATGATTACTGAGAGAAGACTGTAGATTTTTTTTAATTAGAAGAAAAGGCAAACGAGCATGTGGATCGCTTTCGTAAGCGATTCCACAGCCCATAGGCATCTACAGACGTGTCCGTAGATGTGTTGCCGACTTTTTCAGATGGAGGTAGGCCCTCTTTTTCAATGCTTGGATATCATAGGCGCTTGAAAATATTCTATACATATTATGGATTACTAGAATGATAAACAAACCTAATATAACAGCATCTCCTTCATGTATCCTGCCATTAGTTGATCCGGCTTTTACGTATATTCGAACACGTGGTGCATATTGTACCTATAACAAAAATATTAGTCAAAATACAAAGTAAAAGCTTTGATTTCAAATATAAAAGGAAAGCGAAAATTTTCCATAAAAAGTAATTTTTTATCCAAAATCGCCAGTCTTTTTAGACATATAGATGATTTTTTCGGTCTTTCTTCAAATCATATGGCCAAAGGGAATTTTAGCAATGACAAGCACCAATATTACTATTTTGTAGTGTATACATGATGTTTTATAGTTAAATTTGGGTTATATTTTTGTTTGTTTCCTCTCACTTTCAAATATTTAGATTTTAGACCTAGCCTTTAAATTACCAGTGTCTAGATAAACATCATAATATTCTATAACATAATATTATTTACGTATAATTTGCGGGCAAACAATAGCTCATTCATACTTTTATAAATCCTTATCAAATACCGTTATAACGTTTATATATACTATAGGTTACACACGAAATAGTGGCGTAAGAGCCTTCCTTTTTCACACATTTATTTTGTAACTTAATTTTTAATCGTCAAAATACACAAAAAATATTCACTGCAGTATATTCGTATAAATTTTGACGATTTACAAAATATGTATACACTTTTACTTCACAGGTCGCAACAAAATACATTCAATTAAGGACATGTGAAACTCACTTCACTCCGTTGATAGTTAATTCATTTACCAACTTCACACCAGTCCGGAGCAGTTGAGCGCAGATTTAAACAGACTACCTAAACTATGTAACTAAATTATCACCAAGTGAAATACATAAACATTATTTGGTGCGCCACAATTCAAATACTTTGATTTAAGATTCCATACGTCGTGGTTGGTAGAAAAACACCACAATGGGTAACTAACATTTAGTAACACAATTTAAAATATCATAAAAATTTGTTTGTCTGTAAAGTCGGTTTATTGACGATAGTTGAACGTGACAACGTCCGATTGTGCTTCTTTATCGCTCGTTCCGCGCTGTCGCTTGCACTTCAAGCCTCACATGGAACGCCTCAGAGCGAGGTAACGCCGCATGAGTCATGTTTTTTCGTGCGTGCAGCCGGCTCTATCGAATTATAAGACGTTGTCACGTCAAAAATTTTTTTAATTATTTTTAACAAAACTTAGTTCGCCTTAAATAAAAAAAAATATAGAGCACCTCCTCCTTTTTTTGGTGTTTTTAAAGACATTATAGTATAGTTGAAACTCGAATTATTTGGAGGTTCAATGTTGGATAGATAATAATTAAAAAGTTTCAATCTGATACGTACTCGATACGTTTCGAATCTACTATCTTTTGTCAGTCGCTAACTATACTATTATTTTATTAAAGAGCCAATAATTCCACCTGATAACAGATAAAGAAATCAATTAAAGGACCGTAAATATTTAAGTTAAATGGTTTAACTCACTTACAAACTTTACCGGTCCTTTTCAGTTCGGAAACGTAAATTTAGAGTCCTAACAATTTAACTACATTAAGGATCGAATTGGGGTAGAAATCGCTATTTTAGTACGTATTCCATTGTAATAGAGTGTAGTTTTCGTTGGCGAGACTTTTTTGCAATTCGTATGTGTAATATATTAAAGTTGCATCGCAATCGACTAATGAAAAAGGCTCTTAACCGACTTTAAAAAAGCTTTTCATCTAGTAAGAGAACAAATAGTCACTTTAAATTGGCAATTCTAAATATAATTATTATATGTATATTTATAATTTCTTAACATAATATAACTCCAGTTATAATGCTAAAAAGTTTTTTTTTTATTTAAACAAATATATAAATATTTTAAACAAATAACAAACATGACGTACAGCTATAACATTGATAAATTTAATCTTAATGAGAGTACATAATCCATACTAATATTATAAATGCGAAAGTAACTCTGTCTGTCTGTCTGTTACTCAATCACGCCTAAACTACTGAACCAATTTGCATGAAATTTGGTATGGAGATATTTTGATACCCGAGAAAGGACATAGGCTACCTTTTATTGCGAAATATGTACCACGGGCGAAGCCGGGGCGGGCCGCTTGTATTTAATAAATGTAAGTTACAACAACTACAATATAGAATCAGTTACATGGTGATTTATTACTATTATACTATATGCAATACTAACATAATTTCCATTAAAAAGACACAAAATTAATTGAAATAAACTACATATTTGTAAAGTTTATGCTCGTCTAGTTTTTAAGAATTTTAATTGAAGTGCCACTGAATAATAGCTATGAAACCAAATTTCTGTATAAATTCTTAAACCTAAAATTTTCCAGTTAGAGCACAATTTCCCAATTTTGTATTCAATAAACACTTTCAGAGCCGCGTCAATCTAACGTAATTTAATTTACGCGGTATAGCTGAAAAGACAAATGCTGTAACCCACATAGTTGATTTATGTCATAATTTATTTAAAATATTTATTTTAATTAAATGAATGTCTGTTTGAATTGAATATGCTTCACAAATATACTGGAACGATTTTATAAATTCTTTCACCAGTGAAAGCTACATTTTTCATAAGTGACATAGATTTTATTGTCTATTATAATTTGCTCGGGCGGAGCCAGGAGCGGCTAGTGTTATATAGACTCAATTCAACTAAAAAAAATTCAAGATTGAAAGTCAGACACTACTACAAATAATAATAAATACTCCTAATCCAATTTCAGTTTGTATTACTTGTCGACATTTGTTGCTATCTATTACGAACACAAAGAAGATACGTGTTCTTATTACGAGATCTAAAAATAAAACTAAGTGCTTACGTAGTACATTTGTGTAAATGACATTGTAGAGAAGCCATTACAAGTGAAATAAGTTTTATATAGATCACTTAATCTTGAAAGGTTTTACGAAGAAGTCTATATAAAGATAAATCAGTATGAAGGTGTAATTATTATATTAATATCGTCGGCCTACGGGATTGTCTGTCAATAAATACATTGTTTTGTTATTTGTCGCATTGTGAAATTGTTTGAGTATAAGTAATAATGTTATACAATTGTATATGCTTATCATAAGACGAATCCCAGTTACCAGATCATATTTTTAATACTACTGCTGTTCGATGTAATTCGCACGTTCTTTTTTCTCGTTTCTTTCATGGTTTAGCTTTTTTCTAAATTTCGTGTACGATTTGGTAATTGTTATCTACTTATAGTAATTGATACTTTATCTTTAATTTAAATACCATTTTATTACCTAGGGACACAACAACTTTCACGCCAATCTTTAATATATAAAAATTTTACCATGTCATGTTTGAGTAAGACTACAGTATTTTCAATTTGTGCTATCATCAGCCCTTCTCAAGAGGGATGTTATGAATATTAAGACGCCATTACACCGTTGACGAGGGAATTTTAATGTCTGCTTATTTACTGTTTATCGTGTTATCGAAAATTGGTTACACTGAGGGTAAAGCGCTTTACGTTTGGCCATGGTAAGTGATTTACTGAATATCTAATTTAAATTGTGTAGATTGACAGATGAATTAGATTTGTGCCACTTTTTAGTGTATACGTGTTTTATAGCAATGAATAAATGTTAATTATTACACCTTAATGACTATGTGTCCCCTTGGATACTGGATACCCAGAAGGGTATCCAGTAGGGTATCCAGTAAGTTGATTAAATCTATTTTGACATAATTTTCACTGAAAGAAAGCATGTTGAATTGGTCACACTGAAATTAACAATGAAAATTGACTATATAGTGTAACTCCAATTGTCAATTATTGGGTTCAAGCATTAATCGCACTGACTGAGGTTAGTTTGGCTACAAACATGACGATTTCTTGATGTGTTTTTCATCGAATTGAGTAAATAATTTACAGATTTACATTCATTACTTTTAGTGTTTACTAACACCACTGTTTATTTTTCATTTTAATCGAAAATAATAATTGTACCAGTCATAATAACACCAAAAACTTCCCAGACAATGACAGCAAGAATGAACCGTCTCTTCCTATTTTTAATTAATGTCAATTTTCATTAAAACAGACCTCGGTGCACAAAAAGGACGCTTCATTTCAAAGTCAGTAAGTAAGTAAAGTTTTATAGGGACTATAGAATTATTATGTATTTAACATTATTTTAAAACTATACATATATACTTTAACAAATCGCTTATAATATTTGTCACAGAAGGATTTTTTCATACAGGTAACTGAAATCAATTCATCAATATTTCTTGAACAAGTTAATTAATGCAAAAAAACACATGAAATTTAATAACCATCTTAATAAAGTTATTTTTATAATTAAGACAAGTCTTACGACACCTCTTACATTTATAAAATACGACAAGTCGGTATAAATTGGCGCAGTATAGCGAAAAAATTCATAGGCATAGATAAATCCTAAAAGTAGCACCTTTTAATGAAGAACGTGGTGACCTTGAACATAATATTTGTGTAGAGAAAATAATCCATACTAATATTATAAATGCGAAAGTAACTCTGTCTGTCTGTCTGTTACTCAATCACGCCTAAACTACTGAATCAATTTGCATGAAATTTGGTATGGAGATATTTTGATACCCGAGAAAGGACATAGGCTACTTTTTATTGCGAAATTATAATATATATGTACCACGGGCGAAGCCGGGGCGGACTTCTAGTATATTATAATTACGATAAACTACATAATATAATATGTATAACTAAATTCAATCAGAAACTGTTGTCGCAGTATTAACTACCCAGTAATTTTATTAACTACATTGAACTTAACAGTCAACCAAAACCTTATTATATTTAGCAGCAACAAAGTAATCGTATAGGGTGCGACCCCTTTTAAACGTTCGAAAGCGTTAATCATGGATATCGCGAGTCTAGACGAAGCCGTATTGCCAGGATTAATGTGAAGCTTCAAATGCCTTGTTTTTTACTTTGTACGAAATTTTGATTGTGTAACAATGTTCATTATTGAAGATCTATCAAATTGTTTTTTGTTTTAGGTACCTACTTATGATGTGAATTATTATTAATCAATTAATTATTATTGAATTATTGTTAACGGCTTGTGATGATAATTTACGATTACAAATTATCTTATAGCGCTTACTGGCGTTACATTTACGACTGAAAAGAAAACAATATTTGGATTTATTCAAATCAAATTAATAAGATGTTATTAAATGATAATATAATATGTATTCGTCAGAAATCACTACATAGTATAAAACAAAGTCGCTTTCTCTGTCCCTATTTCCCTATGTCCCTTTGTATGCTTAAATCTTTAAAACTACGCTACGGATTTTGATGTGGTTTTTTTAATAGATAGAGTCATTCAAGAGGAAGGTTTTAGTATATAATTTATTAGGTTTAAGACAAAGCGGGCGAAGCTGCGGGCGGTAAGCTAGTAAACTATAAATATCACAATGAACAAAGAGGTATACGATTATCAGTTTTATAGTTCTGTCTACTGTGTTTATAATGAACTCAATGTTACATTAAATGCTAAGTTCTAACACTATCAAATTTGAAATAGTCTGGGATAATCTACTTCAAAACATCTAATCCTATAACAATTATGGCTTTAGTAATATTATAATGCTAATTAATTTGAAGAAAGATTGCCCGCCAACGCAAGGGCAACGTACTATCGTTCTATTGATGAAGATATTATATACTTAAATAAATAAATAAATCGTTTATTTTATACCATTATAATATGTTACATACATTTATTGACCCAGGCTCCTATTATTAGGTATACGTTTAATCGAAACTTTGTTATTATTATACACAAGAACGGCTAATCAGACTGGATTAATACATAAATCCCAAATTATACGAGTGCCTTAAGAAAAAACCACACCAATTAAAACACTGAAAACCGGTGTTATAGAAACTTTATCTGTAACTAATACTGAAGTAAGCATCACTTTAATATTATGTTTGTAAATGGTAATTTAAATAACTACATATTTAATTTATTTTTGTACCTTATCTTATTTTTATTTTGGTGCTAAGTAAAGGCATATCTTAATATATATAAATCTCGTGTCACAATGTTTGCAATGTTGTGCAGTTCGATCCAACTTGAGAGATAGGATAGTTTAACATGTAGGTACCACGGGCGAAGCCGGGGCGGATTACGACTTAGCTACGACTTAGGTATTATATTATGTACTAGCACATAATATAATATCTAAGTTTAACAAACGACTCTTAGGATAGAGGACTTTATGAATAAAACTTTTACCTGTAACAATCTAAATACTCATCGCACCTCTCATAAAAGCGTAATGACTCTTTAAGCCAAATAACTTCAACCTACATTTTTATCTGTTACCAATAAAAACAAAATGTCCGTACTAAACGGATCCCGACTCCACCATCCAACTATTTGCATTACTTTTGTAGTGTGTCATAAAACTTGGATAGAGGTGGGTTTAGGGTGCGTTCATGCCTCTAGGTGTAGCGACAAACGATATGACAATCATATTCAAAAAGATAACATTAATCTAATTAAGATTAACCTAATAATTAAATATTCTTTTCAGATGTTTAAAACATGAAATGACAAACACATTTGATAAATGAGAACTTTATTTTTTTCGCTGTTGTAGAAAGAACGGAAGAAACATATTATTAAAGAGCATAAACATAGTAAGATATTATAAATTGCTCGCACAAATCTATGAAAAAGTATGCAAAATGTTAGAAAATAAAGGCATATAGGCAATGCTGCCTACGCAACGCTATACAACGCTCCAACGCTGATTTTCAGTGAGGAATGTCAAAGTACAGCTTTTCATCGCTTCCGCTTGTCAATGGTTACAGATAGTGACATTATAGATCCAGCGAAATAGGGTCGAGTTAATTTGCCCTTTCGTGGGCAAACCGCGTAAATTCTACCATCGCTGCTGATTAATAAAAAAGGTTTGTGGCTAAGTGGTCTATAAAAGTTACTGCGTTACCATATGCGCTCGTTAAATGTATGAGTAACTGGCTCTCTTTAACATCTACCTTAATTAAGTCCCTGAAAGTATGACAAAGTTCTTCTACGTTTAAGACCTTGTGATTTAGAATACCATTAGAATTTCTGCGCGATAATCGTAAAGTGTGTCAACAATCTAATTGCCAGCGATTTCACGATTTCCTTTTTCGTCCAATAACTTTTCATTAACTTGCAATATTCCACCTCAAAATACGGCATTTGCTGATCCTCATTGCGCGTCGTCACGAAATTAGAGCACTACATAGCCCTCTTATTTTCACTTTACCAGTAAAAACGAGACCAGCCAGACTTGGCCTAGCCGTTTCACGATTCAGCACAAAATTAGCGAACAACCCCTGAAATTGTACCGTACGCGAAGCTCAATTTATACTGAACGGTATCGGGAGGATTTTGCGAGGAAAAAATTGTGGTTCGGTTTTTTTTACCATCTGTTTCTTTATTACGTTTCTTTTATTCGTATTGGCTTTACTTAATTTATGAGTGCAACTTGAATCGGTTTTATTTCGTTCGCCTTTTATTGATCTATCTAATACCAATTCGCTTTAGAAGCTTTTTTATTTCGTGTTCTAATTAAGTGATTGAGTTCAATTTTAAACTTAAGCTACAAAGGCAGTCGATTACATCGTTTTTCCGTTTATTCAATTGTCGCAACGTTGTCGTTTATTAACGATAGGATTTGAATAATGAAGTGAAATACTAACCTCATTATAGACACTATAATGAAAAAAACTGATCTTTAACAAAAGATTTTATCGTCAAAGCAAGCCATAACCAAGCAAATACACTTTAAAATTTTATGAAGAATTTAAAATCGTCTAAATTCAAAGCCAAATGAATTCCTAGGATAAGAATTAAACGCAACATATTGTCGTTTCTACTCAATTTACGTTTATCCGTTTCTCCTCTATCAAACAGAAATACGTCCATTGTTACTTTTCATTTTATTATCCATCTGCTAGATTACTTCAATAAAAATCGACGTTTCTATTAGATATATTTTAATACTCACTTTTATCGTTATTGTTCAACGTATTAGAAAATACTTTAACTTTTTACGACGCGAGTAGTGGCTGTTTATAATCATTAGCTATATAATATGTATGGAAAATTATTATATTTTCTTTTATAAGGAAAAATATGAAGCTATTGTTCGTGAAATTTCCTGGAATCGAACAATGGACGTAAAACTTTTCAAGGAACAAAGAGCACGTATAAGCAGTGGAAATTTGTCAGAAATTGATACCCGAAATTGAAAAGTTGTAGTGATCAGGAAGCAAGGCTTTCGAAATACTTGAGAGAATGTTTTAGCAGCGAAGATGATTTTTATGTTTAAATGATTAACTTTACGGCACAAAATTACCTTTTGTTACTTTTAAAAATCATTGGAGTAATAATAATATAATTTGTTGTACAAAATGATCCTGTGATAGCGCAATTAATAACAAATTCAATAAACTACTACTATTTCCTATTTTGGTTTTATTACTACTCAGAAATCTACTTCTAAATAAGGTAGAAATTAACCCTATCCTTCGAATAATTCCATAGTATATTTTTAGCCGTCTGGACATCGCAATAGTATATTAACATCTAAGAATATACATATAATTTACTACTATAGTTTCTCGATATCCTCTTGCCTTTACATTTTTACATGTTTCTCTAATTGACGGTTAAGCCATTTCTACCTTCAAGCGTTCCACAAATCCATAAACAACATTAACGGGAGCTTAATTCGCCTTTTTCAATTACGATAAAATCTATTTGCCCAACACCTTAAGCATAAAGATATTATGCAAACAAGATAGCCGACTAAACAAACTTCTCCCGTAAAATCTTAAACGCCTGTTTAATCACCGTGGCAAATTATCCCATTTTTAGGGATCGGAACACCTATTTCTGTGAAAAACGACGCTTTCGATACGAATAATGAACGGACGGAGTGTTTTCTTTGTAATGAAAAATCAAATACATTTTGTGGAGATGAGAATCATCTTGTAGGCAATCAATTTAATGTAAATTTAAGGCCTGTGATTAACAAATAAACTGATGATGATGATGATGATAATAATATTGATAGATATGTATTGATAACGCTGTATCCGTAAAGTTTTAGTTAAGCGCGCTTGTACCTACTGCACTTATTGCAATTATTAAATAAACTGATGATTATGCTGAAGATGATAATAATTATACCAATAGATTGATATACCTATAAAGATATATCGATGAAATTAAATATGCATTTAATACTACTGTTATCTCTTCCTATCGGAGTTCCCAAACATAACTTAATAATTTCAACTATAGGACTTAATAATTTCAACTATAACACGCACTTTCTTCATTCATTCATTCGATTCTTCATTCGATTATAAAATCTATCGTCGTTAAACACGCCGCTTAATAGATTGCGCGGGAAGTTGTAAGTTAAGTTCTTAAAAGATTTATTGGTCTGATTGAGTTTGGTCGGAAACTCGGAGGGAAAATTCCCCAGTTAATCACTGTCGATTTGAATACTGCATTGTAATTAATTGCCCGAATATCCGAGTTTGAATTATCGAAAAAGGTTATTACTTTTGTTTGTCACTGGAAGAAAAGGGAAAGTAACTTATGTTTGGTGAGAAAGTTCTTAAGAATTTGCTTTGCTTTAAGGCTTTTGTTTCAAAGGACGTGTATGGCTTGTTTCAATGTGAACTTAGTTACAATCACTATAAATGTAAAAAAGGTAAACATTAGCAAGCTAGCTTTCCGCACTCCTAGCACACCCCTTATTTTTATATATTTTGTGTGTACACGTCTTTAAATTATTTAGTAAATTATTATGTATCATCTGGCGAGTTTCTTCTAATATACGTTGTTGCTCTCGGCTTAACATAATTAAAATAAAACGTAACCAATTATATTAAAGTCTCCACAAGCCAAGAGGATTTGATAATTTTGGAACCCATAAAGAATTTTAGGCATTTTTCGCAACGATTAGACAGATGGACAAAGAATTCAACAATTTTATTTTTTTTTATATTTTTTATATTATTATTATCTATTACCTACCATACAAATCATCATTACAAACAATATTTTCTTTAAACTTACCAAAAACATATATTTCAACATTACAAAAAGACACAATTTCTATAGAAAATAAAACTGATAACATACCCTGAGTTTGATAGTAGCAGCCTTATATGCGCGGTCAGCAGTATTCTGCGCTTGGCATACAAACGTCTGATTGTGATGTTGTTTCCTCGGACGAAGACGAAGGATAGACCTGTATAATTTAAATTTGTATGTATTATTAATTGGTTAGTATTAATCAACATTATCTTTCTTTCGTTATAGTTTCTGAAAGCGAGAGCATTTGCTATCAAATTTTTATGAAATGTCTAACTTAGGCCGTGTTTACTCATGCAGCATTATTTTAAAATTGTTAAGAAAGTAGAACTGATGCAAAATCAACATTTAGGTAGTTATAGAGGTATTCCAATATTTTAATTTAATATTCCTGTCATCAATTACATAATATGTTTAGTGCCTTAATTCAAATATAATTTCAATGGCATCTTTTGTATTCCATGTAGCATTTCAATCTCTCCAAATAATCAAAATTCAACGCTATATATACCAACTTTTATACCAAGAATTTCCAATAACAATTATTATTCATGCCTTTATGCCTTATAACGCTTATAATAATCACATCACACGAAAAAGCTGTTACAAAATGGCCATATCCCCATCTACGTTTCTATTCCAAACGCCCAAACCTCAATTAGAACTTCAAAGGTAGTTTAAAGTTAAATTCTAACGTCTCTACCGTAATTACCTTGCAGTATACCGTCGTCCGTCTGACATTTCTTCCACAGTATACGTCACTCCTTGCGTCAAAACGTTGCCTTCATTATCCACCCATGTTATCTGTAATATCATTGCTATTACTTAGGGCCGATTTTTCAATCCATGGTTAAAACTTATCCGCCCAATAAAGTATTATACGATAATATTAAAATGTCATCCGTAAACTGTCAAATACGGCCAAAGAATATATTTTTGAAATGGTAGTTTAGTACCTATGTTATTCGATGAATAAGTATTAACGAAGGATTGAAAAATCAGCCCTAAGATGATAAAACATTTCCTAGAATAGAGATCTATTAATTAGGTTATAATACACTTATAGATGGGAATAAAAATTTACCGTCGTGAACGTCTATTTTTGTCCTAATAGAAGAAATAATACATTAGAAAAAACTAAGTGTCTTTATAAATACGTATGTAACTTTTGCTGCTAGAACATGTTACAGTAAAATATAGTTTTTTGACTCATTTAAAACTTATCTATTATAGGAATTCAATCAATCAGGTGTTTAATGTGGTTTGTATAATTTATAAGATCATTAATATTACTTGCTACTAAATACTACGATTTACACGAAGGTTTAATTCATGCAAATTAATAAATTAGAAAATTTAAAAAGCTGAAAAGCCAGCACTTCTAACTCACTTCCGCAGCTGGTTTGCCACCAACTGACACGCACTCCAGATCCACATCTCTATCTTCAATCGCCTGTAGCAATTGTCCTTTCAGAATTTTATTAGAGAACCTATTACGAAAGTCTCTAGAATGTTCTACACTTACTTCTGCAGCTGGTTTGCCACCAACGGACACGCACTCAAGATCAACATCTCTATCTTCGACCGCTTGTAGTACTGGCCCTTTCAGTATTTTCGGAGATTCCGGTGGCACTAATACTGTGAGACGGGCGTATCTTGATCGGATTGCTGCTTCACCTGTTGATATAAACTAAATTGTAATTTGGGTTATGAAATATAATATGGTAGATTCATATTATGTTCAACAATTCGCATACGCATTTAGAACCTTGAAACGTTTTTGATAACATCTGCTAAAAATATGGCAAGTATATAGCTAATAAGACATCAATATAAAGTATTAGCTGCGTTCCGCGGTTTCACCTGCGTGGCTACGCTCCTTTTGGTCTTAGCGTGATGATATATATTGTATAGCCTTTCTCGATAGATGGGCTACCTAACACCGAAAAAAATTTTCAAATCCGACTGTTCCTGAGATTAGCGCGTTCAAACAAACAAACTCTTCAGCTTTATAATATTATTAGTAGACATACTAAATTCGATCACAATAATATCAGTAACTGTCGTCTAATAGCAGTATTATTTTCTAGTGTGAAAAGCATACAACTGTTGAATCAAAGGAAACGTTTCAAAGCGAAACGAGAATGACGCCTTCAATCCAACTGGCATCGTAAATCATCAGGAATGACGAATTAATACACTGCTTGTTTCACAATCGATGACAGGGTTCAATCAGTTTTCATGCCCCCGTACCATGATGTTTTAAAGCAGTATTATGTGGGAAAGTGACAGCGCTATAGGTCGTCTAGCGCCATCACTTTCGCACATTGGATATAATACTGCTATACGACATCATGGTAACCATCATGAATATCAGAGCGTCTAGGGAATTATAGTCCTGTCAGTACTTGTTCAAATCTATACTAATATTATAAAGCTGAAGAGTTTGTTTGTTTGTTTGAACGCGCTAATCTCGGGAACTACTGGTCCGATTTGAAAAATTCTTTCGGTGTTAGATAGCTCATTTATCGAGGAAGGCTATAGGCTATATGTCCGTATTTATGCAAAATGGAACCACTCGACAAATTTCGTTTTTTGCTTTTATTGAAGAATACTCATCCAAAAGTGGTCTAAATTCTTATACAAACAAGAACCACATGATTTTTACGTTGGAAACAAGGTATAATAAAAGCAGAAAGGAACCACCAGCAACAACGAATAATACCATATTAAGCAAAACCGAACCACAGCACCACGGGACTGCTTTGTTCAAACAAATAAACGATATTACTATCATGTCATTTTATACAAAACAGATCCACACCTACTTGGTACCATTATACATTACACATATTTCTATTAATAACAATTATTTTTAACCCCTCGATCCCGGTATCAAACTATCAAAATTTGGATGACATCGCATGCGCAATTTCCAAAATGGCGACCAGAAATTGCCTTTCACAAAAAAATTAATTATTCCGCATTCAAGCCATATTTTATCATTCTGAAAACGACAATTTACTCATTGATATATTTCCTATCTTATAAAAATTGATATGATTATTAGGTACCAAGAAAGTATAGCTGTTTTACATGTCCAAAGTTTGCAAACGTGTTCTATGGACTAGATTGCAGAAAATAAATGCATTCTCAGTTATAATACAAATAACAAGGACCTATGCTATCCACTTATGTAAACAATTTGACAAATAACATTGAGATGTTTATAAAAACGGCACTTGAAACACGACCCGACGAAACAATAACATCACTAGGGATGTACCTATTCTTTTTCTAGTTTATCGATAGTCACGTTTTGTGTAAGGAATACAAGTATAGGGTAATAAAAAAATACAACATGTTACAATTGCTTTATTTGCACGAAAAATATAAACAGTGGTTATAATGTTTATCATCATCATCATCATCATCATCATCATTGCGTTCAACTCAATTTGAAATAAATATATTGCTGGATATGTGTATTTCCTAATCGGCGGCATTCCCATAAAATTCTTGTTATTATACCGAAGGCTATTATCTCCATCCTGTGAAAAAAAAATAAACATTTTTATCTATACAAATATTATAAAGAGGAAAAGTTTGTATGTATGACAAATATACAAACAATTTTACAAATATACATACAATTATGAAACTATACACTCATATTTACAAACTGATACAGACAAACATACACGAAAACTGCAATTCTCACAATTTCTCATACATACCAATCAAATCAAATAAATATAAATATAAAAATAAATATAAATCAACAAACTCCCTTTTTTGAAGTAGTTAAAAATCAAGATGTAATAAATTTTATTTACTTTATTCTGGCGAATACACAAACTTTCATATTTACAAATACATATCATTATATTATACATCCAACCATAATCATCTGTCGACCTATCGATAAAGCTATCGACAATCCTCCGTAACTATTAAAATACGCCTTGCAAGCCATTCACCTCCGTACATTCATACAAATAGGGATCAAAATGGCGTGCTGAGAATTTATCAAGAAAACCGTTATTTTGATACATCGAATACAGAAATTCTCGTATTTTTATTACAAAATTTCTAATAAAAATGATTAGAAAAAAGGTCAAATCTGAATGGAAACTAGTTTCAATTGAGTGTTTTAGTAATTTTATAGTATTCACGAACCTAAATCGCAATGAAATCTCCGGAAATATGCGACTATAGGTAGTCACTTTTGAACTTGAAAATCACTCATATTACAATGTATTTTTTACAACCAATTATCTACAGAGCTTCAATATATGCACAATAACACAGTTTAGTAACAGTTATCCGATATTTTATAGTACTTACCTTACAAAAATCCAATAAACACGCACGAGTTGCACAATGACACTTCAAACAAAGAGGCCTCTAAACGTAGATAAAAAATATAGAAGCGTCCATAGTGCACTGTATTTTTTCGTTTGACTCGATGGCATATTTATCAATGTTTGTCTATGACTAAACTTGTTCAAACAAAAGTAGACTCTAAATATATTATATTTCGGGTTAAAGTCGATGAGGAAGCGCGGCCCGATAGGGCCTAACGGTGTTGAACAGAATGGCGTATTACGTCATAGCGCGGCCCGATCGGGCCTTACGGTGATCAAGAGGTTAATACACAAAATGGAACCAGGTTTCTGTGGTATGGTTATGCGTAAAATAAATACATAATTTAATTGTAATTTTTTATTGCAAAATAAAACCACAAGCATTCGGTTCTATTATGCATAAATAAATATTGTAAAACATTCTGAAAACCATCATCGCTATATGGAACCAAATGCCTTGACTTGTTACAATGCTTCTCATCTTTAAATAACGTATTTCATTACTTAAGTGCAAAACTCCGATTTTTTAAGTAAAACGTCGAACATCTGTCAATATAGGTGACATTCAGCGAAGTAGTTCGAATACGCGACGGTGTTTTTTTCCTCCGCGAAGTAAGTTCTATTGTTTTTGTTAATTACCTTTAAAATTAAATGTGAAAATGTTTAGTAATAAATAAATAACCAAGCAATGGGTAAGAAAAGCATTGGAGACGAACACCGAAGATAATAATGAAGATACAACGGGTAAGTAGTTTTATTTAATGCATATAAGTACTTATTGAATCTGAGATGCAGGTACGCTTTATCCACTTTTTATTCATTCCCAATTGTGGTGTGATTTTAAGAAGATAGTTCATTAAGTAAGTACAAGAGGAATCCTCTGTGGATTTACGTATTTTAACGACAATGTCGTTGTTCACGAAGGCAAGTCGAATTAAGAGTCATTTTGTTACGATTCATCTGTCATTGTGAGATGAAACTACTAAAGTCTAAACCCTGTTTTAAAAATAACTGTCGATGATCTAGGTACCTACCTACTATTTTGGTAAAATACGTTTAGATGTATTTCTGATGCCGCTGTAACAACAAATACTAAAAAACAGAATAAAAAAAGACGTGTGGCACTCGGGGACTGCCGCGGTAAAGCTATTGCATAGCATGCCTTCAAGCCACACCTCCGAGCCCGTCGGAGTGAGGTTTTTTCGTAACGGAATTTCTCGATTCGGTCCCCGCGCTCAAGGCCCGCGATAGAAGCTATGCAATAGCTTAATAAATATTTAAGAAGCTCCCATACAATAAGCCGTGATTTTTTTTGCGTTTTTATAGATAATGGTACGGAACTCTTCGTTGCGCGAGTCCGACTCGCACTTAGCCAGTTTTTTGTACATGGCGCATGTACATACAACATACTTAGTCGTCTAGTAGGGACACGGCTTTATAAGAACTAATAATATTTTGCTGTCGCCATATACCTACCTACGTATAAAAGCCACGCGGCTTTATTATTTTGATTTAAAGCTCTTTTCTTTTTATTACAGAAGATAACGAAGAACCTTATACGTCGCTGCCTCTGGAGAAGCTTTCTTCACCTTCTAGCGATATTCAGTCCATATTACATCTCATTCCACAAGATGCACAGTTTTTATAACGGTCTCATTAGTGATGATGCAATAGAAGACCACATAGATGGACTAGACACGGTGGATTTCGAAATCCAATTTGATGATAACGTCGAATAAACGTCCTATATAAGTATTATTTTATGTATTTTATTAATTAAAGCTTTAATTACGATATTATAAATACATAGTTTCATTTATATCATGAAATCCCTGGGATGTGGTTCCTTTTTGTATAAGAGAAAACCTATCAATTGATAAATGTTAAAAGGAACCACATGCACATTTTCTTAATTATCTAGAAAGTTTAAGAATATTCAGAACAAATTTATATACACATACTTAAATAAGTAATTTATCAATGAATTTAAATAAAATAAATTTTAATTTTACTTCATCTAACAGAGCTGCAAATGTTTTTGTAAATCCTTTGATATCTCAGAAGTGCGTTTTTGCTGGGTGGTTCCTTTTTGCTTAAATACGGACATATATCATCACGCTACGACCCACGGGGGTGAAACCGCGCGGAGCAGCTAGTATGTGATATTTGGTATACTCAATGATTGAGCAGGATTCCGATGAAACTCCACATGATTGATCAGTTTCTTTCTTTGATTTGATTTGGTGTAGCAATTATTGAATTTCTACTCATATTATAAAAAAGCTAAATTAATATTTGTTCCTACTTTCATACCACGAGGTGATTTTATGGTATGATATTTGTGTATGGAGATAGGAGTTAGAAATTTTTACTGCGGTGAAATATCTTATTCTGTTTTTAAGTACAGTAGTAATTTCCGATTAATATAGGTGGAGGATATATTGTTATTCGTAAGGTCCCATCATTTAGCATTATTATTGCCTTATTATTAATTCTATATCACCGACACCGTAATATCCTGTGAACATTACAATATAATGTTATTAATAAATAATTTCCCATTTCCGTAACTCAGTATTAGACTAGATATGCCCTGCGGTTTCACATTTAATTTAATCTCGATTTCAGAGCATTTGAAATTTTCATTTTACTATAGAGATATAGGTATATATATATTATTTTTTCTCTCTTTTGAGTATGAATTTTTCAATTCTGACTACTTTAATGAGCGTATTTTACTGTAACGTTTTAAAACAGTATGACTGATGCTTAATTTAAAAAAATACACACCTATTGTTAATAATTACTACATGTTTTCTTTTTCTTTTATTCAAGCGAACAAGAAGTTGGTAAATAATAAATACATAAGACAAAAAATATTGACTAAAAACTAGGTACAAAGTAATAAAAACTGAATAAACAAGTCGACCAGCCTCAAAAAGGGAATAGCGCCACCACAAAATACTAGACAGGAATTTTTAGTTTCAAACTTGCGGGAAATTTGGTCGCTTCTCTAAGTGCGCCTTTGAAGGAATAAATTTATTCATGTACTAGCTATCCGCTCCGGTTCCACCTGGATCGTAATTTTTTTTTTTATCTTTTTTATTAAGGGATTTTTGTCCTAAAGGACGATGACAATCCCATCGTACCTTATATACAAATATTTAACACTTCACAAACTATCTTAACTATATTTTAAATTTAAAGTTGAATAGCATTCTAGCTGCATCAGAGTGTGGTGCAGCCAGAATGCTATGATATGCACCGACATTCAAAACATTTATTTTAAAATTTGTCAACAAGTCTTTTCTTTTAACATCATTCCGAACACACTCCAGGAGGAAGTGTTGGATATCGTCATATTTATGACAAAATTCGCAGTTGGGCGAGTCAGCTTTTTTCAAGAGATAAGCAAAACTTTATGTGTTTCAATATTTTATTAGTTATCCTAATCCCAGTGGAGACGAATCTATACTAATATTATAAAGCTGAAGAGTTTGTTTGTTGTTTGTTGAACGCGCTAATCTCAGGAACTACTGATCGGATTTGAAAAATTATTTCGGTGTTAGCCCATTCATCGAGGAAGGCTATAGGCTATAAATCATCACGCTAAGACCAACAAGAGCGGAGCCACGCGGGTGAAACCGCGGAGTACAGCTCACACAGCACACTACACTCTACAGTATAACATATATTTATTAGTCCATGGTATAACTATAAATCATTAAAGTCTGTTGAGCCGATCTTGAGTTATAAGTTGTGTAACTAACACGACTTTCTTTTATACAGGGATACCGGGAAAGTCGTACAGAATATTGAAGGACGTTCGCCAATAATAACGTCCTTCAATATTCTGTACGACTTTCCCGGTAACCCTGTATACAAAATAGATTTAAAAACATTTAGGTAACGTATTTTACTAAACCATAATTCATATAAACCTTGAAAGTGGATCATTTCAAATTCGTTCATACATCCATGTTTATTACCATTATTTACTAATAGTTAATACCAATAATATGGAATACATAACAATTAAGAACAACATCTTGTTCAACTGTATACTACATCAATACTTTGTAGGCTACAACAAATTCTCGTAAAAAACCTTTATAACAAGTCTATCAGAGCATTTGTAATCCAGTTAGCTCGTCTAAGAAACGAAGCCTTATATTTTCTTCATTAACTGCTTACTTTATAAAGTCAATGACCGGTTAAAACAATGTACAAGTACTTAGTTTAAAGGCAACAATCGAAATATACTAATCTATCAAGCAGTTTCATTGTAGTAATCTTCAAATATCGTGACAAGAGAATTTTATATCATACAGCTGTGTCTTGCGGTTTTACCCGCATTGCTCCGCTCCTTTCAGTCTTAGCGTGATGATATATAGCCTATAGCCTTCCTCGATAAATGGACTATCTAACACCGAAATAATTTTTCAAATCGGAAAAGTAGTTCCTGAGATTAGCGCGTTAAAACAAACAAACTCTTCAGCTTTATAATATTAGTATATAGATTAGAGATGGTAGGATAAAACACAATGATAATACGCTAAAGACTGCATGTGATATTATAATCATATTCATAGTATATTTCTAACCACTAGTAGATAGAACTCTAAGGCTCTACTATAGTAGATTAATTTTAGTATATATAAAGTGTCTAGTTTATATTAGGACACACTAAAACCTAACAAGTGTAGGCTACAAACAATTGCTGTGACAGACTAACAACTTCGACTTGTGTAAATTCGGACTGTGGTATGGATCATGTTATGAGATTTTTCAGGATACTTAGTACTTACATATTTTCTTTTTAATGTTATAAAAATCATGTTATATGTATTTACTAGTATTTGACTAAATATTTAGTATAATAGAAATAGGATAAAGAGTATTCTATTATTATCTATGATATAGATGAGTAACTCATTGATACGAACAAAATAATTATTAAATATTAACTCTGCTTCTTTCTTAGATATATTCTATAGCTACAATAAATTATAATTCTCCCTTTGATTGCCTCGTCGCTTCATAACCTTCCATTCATAATAATGTTTCGCATATTTCTTACTTTTCCATGTCTTTATCCAAGTTATGACAACAAAATATAAGCAACTAGCTGTGCCCCGCAGTTTCACCCGTGGCTCCGCTTCTGTCGGTCTTAGCGTGATGATATATTTATATAGCCTTCCTCGATAAATAGGCTATCTAACACCGAAAGAATTATTCAAATCAGATCAGTAGTTCCTGAAATTAGTGCGTTCAAACAAAGCTTTATAATATTAGTATAGATGAAACTGCAACTCATCTTACTTGTACCACAGCTCAAAACCGCTGCATTTTACAAGTTTGTGTACTTTGGCCGTTTCAAATGGCCCTTTCTTTACACTGCGTTTTTATGGCATAGTTACATAGTGACAATAGGCTGGTAGCTACATAAAGACAAGTGAATAAAGACTCTATTGTATTTAGGTAGAGTTCAAAGTTGTACTGTATTCGTTTATTGGAATAGTATTATTTTAGGGGCCTTTTTGTGGAAGATGTGAATTTAAACTAAGAATATAAACAATTTTGATTTGTATTTTATGGTTGGATTTCAATAATAAAATGCATAATTTGGTAAGTAAAGGATTGCATACCCAACCAAAAACTAAATAGAAGTAAAAAATAGCTACATTTTAAAACTCTGTAGCTATTTCTATACATTTGAAAATACCTCTTGAAAAGTTATGCATAACCTATATATCTACATAGTATGTACCTCTATATATACCCGTGACGGAAGTCGTTAATTTCTGAAGCCATACAAACAAACATCACAAAGGGGATTCGTAATATCACGAGATAGCTTACCCCTCGTTATCATCTTGAATTATTCAAGAGTCAATCGAGGTAACTATGGCTTTAACTATGTAAGTCTTCCAGGCCATTTGTTTTGCAAGGGTGTTGGAGCGTTTTCATACGGTTCTTTAGGTGTGAAGTCTGCAGCAATACGAAAAAGAACTTCTACTAGAAGTAGTTGCAGAAGTCGTAAAATGTTATTTGTAGAATATACATATACTTTATATTATAAAGCTGAAGAGTTTGTTTGTTTGAAGGCGCTAATCTCAGGAACTACTGGTCCGATTTGAAATATTCTTTCGGTGTTAGATAGCCCGTTTATCGAGGAAGGCTATAGGCTATATATCATCACGCTAAGAACAATAGAAGCGGAGTCACGCGGGTGAAACTGCGGGGCACAGCTAGTATATTTATATGAATTGTTCCGTATACATTAGGGTGCTGTTAGACAGTAGAGCATTTACTCGTAAATTGTAACAGCACATCGAGCATTGCGATGAATGCCTTTAAAATTATTCTTTTCAGTTTAAGCTATGTTTTCGCTTACTTAAGAGAATAACTAAAATCAACATACGAGTATCTTTAGTTTTTACTCTTGTACTAAAAATGAGTAGGTACTGTATCATGGCATATAATTTACATTGTATTCTTTCACTATGCCTTACTTTGTTACTTTGTATTTTACGTTTTAGAATTTTTGATAATCTCCATAGCTCACAAATGTTTTGTCGTTATTTTTGCTATGCTATTGTATTACTTACTAAGTTGTTTAAACTTAAATGTGAGACGATATTTTAGGAATTTTCACTTATAATACCACAAGAGCTTCAAAATTATCGGGTATTTTCCGATAGGTTCGTTGCAAACAAATGAAGGAGTCAAGTTTTTAGTCAAGGTTAAAAATGTCGGCCAATAATTTCACAATTGAATTGAACCTGTCAGTTTGACGTCAACGACCAGAGAAAATTTTCAAAAAATTATCAGTATAATACCATGTAGGTTGTACCACGTGACGTCGAATGGTGCAATTCTATTGGTCGATATTTGGGTCGGAAAAATAATCAGAGGAATTATTGCCCAGAACTATACGATTTTCATACAGTTAAGACTGACTACCTATCTTTGATAGACGTTCTACGTTACACTACATTTACCATTGGGAATCGATTTACGCGTAACTAAGACCTGCAATAAAGACATTTTTCATTTTTCATGTCCAATAAATTATATTTATGAGAGTATATTATGTTCTATTTTTGTGCATCTTTAAAAATGCCAACGAAGCAATAAAATGACGAAATTAATTTTAAACATTATTACCCACTAGATTTCCGCCCGCGGCTTCGCCCGCGTTTGCAAAGGAAAACCCGCATAGTTCCCGTTCCCGTGGGATTTTCGGGATAAAAACTATCCTATGTGTTAATCCAAGTTACCCTCTATATGTGTGCTAAATTTCATTGTAATCGGTTCAGTAGTTTTTACGTGAAAGAGTAACAAACATCCATACATCCATACATCCATACAAACTTTCGCCTTTATAATAGTATTAAGATTAAGATTAAGATTATTGGCAAGAAAAATAACATAGTTTACAAAATAAACATGATTATTTTTCTATGTCAGTTAAAAATCCATCTACAATGTAAAAGCTTGTCATCCTACAAATTAGAACAAAGGCATTCCGGGACAAATAACTCAATAAACAACTTTAAGTCAATTCTGCAAAGTTTAATTTTCTTTAGCAAAATTGTGAACAGGGTAACTTCATTACAAACTTTGCTGGGACAAGAGATATTAATATTTTTTAAGCCAAGCAAACGTAATACGATGAAACAATTTTTAGATTAAAAAGAAAATTTATATTAGATGTAAAATGTAATATATTTATTATATTTTACCATTTTTTTAGGTACCGAAAAGAATAAATCTTCAATTTTTTATGCGTGTAAGCTGTTGCGAATGAACTCTAAATCACTAGATATTTAAAAAAAATCCCAGAAAAAGTCTAATCTTCTAGTGCCTTATTCTAACCATTATATATATATATGTTTTATCCTTCGCAAATAGAACAGACCACACAAATCAAAAACAGCCTCTCAATTTCACAACCCATTTCAAAATACTAGACAAACATATTTTTTGCAGAATGCAGAATCGTTTACATGTGTCCAAACATTTTTAGCGGGAACAACAAAAAAATAACGGAAGCTCTAAAAATTGTATATTTATATTTGAAACGTAAACAGCAATGTGACATGTGCGTTAAATAACATAACACGTGGTTTGCATTTTTTATTTGTTTTTTATTAATTACTGGCCACCCTGGTTTCACTTGAGTTAAATAAATAAATAGGTACACTAGTAAAGGCTACGGGTTTTCGCTATGTACTTGAATAAAAAGTTGCTATCGCGTCGCAGTCTGGAGTCATTTGGTTGAATCTGCTATTTAATTGAATGACTATATATTTTATCGAATGACTACAACGACATATTTTATATTTATCAGTTATCACTTTCTTATAAAGTGTCACATTTAAAACTGATACGATGCACAGTTTTTGCGTGTAAGACTAACATACATACATTCAGCCATTTTCACTAATTTTCGCGCCCCTACCGTATAGTAAGATATATTAATTATATTTTTTATCATATTTCCCTTCTCTATACTTTATAAATTATGATTATATGTATTAAAAAAAGTGAATATTACAAACTAGTTTCATCAAAAGAAAGTATGTAGACATCCCACGGGCACACTAAAATTTCTATGAATAAAAAGTATGCGCTTATTCTAGACGATCTTTGTGTCAAACTCCCGTAAGTAGGTAATAATAAGAGGGTGTCCCACTGTTGGTAAACTAAGCTCAAAGGAGATTATAGTTTTGCATACGGTGAACTGAGTACGTAAAAATACTTATAAAATTCCAGTCGCATATTTTTTTTCAAATAGATGAATTCTTAAAACTCTATATTTTGTACACCCATAACAAGCAACCCGCCCAACTTTGCCACCAGCACGTGAGCTATCGTTTAAGATTTTGTTTTCTTAGACAAAATGCTCACATTAGAAAAGCGGTATATACCAGCTGCGCGAAGCTAGAGAAGAAAACAAATTTTGCAAAAAATTTTTGACGTAACAAGTCCCTTCGCGCTTAGTATACCAATAGTGGGACACCCTGTATACCTAAATAACATTTAGTTCAATTGATATAACATAGGTCAAATAGCAACCTTAACACAACCACTAAAAATTATTTCAATTAAGGTGATTGCAACGATCTGTTCCCAGCCAATATCCCGCTAGATGGCGCTGAATTCTACATTTCTAGTTTATTTGAGTTTTTGCGTAATTGGAATAGTCATCAAACCTAGGAATAGTCATGGCGGTTACTGAATATTATATTTTATTGAAATATGTTATATCATTGCCTTAAAATCCACCCAATTCGGTAAAATTATGCGTTTTAACATCTGTCATTGCATACAGGGTCGTTTACACACACAGACGTATACAAAAATGATAAAGATTTAACTCTAGATGGCGTGAATGTAAAGCGCGTCACACACGGTGAAGATACTACCTATAATATTTTATCTAATCTAGTAATATTTTATATTACAGTATCTTAAGGTATCCGGTATCAGCGTTCTGACCATCATTTTTCTTTTTTCGCTGTAGAACCGCCATCCTGTTACAAATGACCCACAAAGGAGAATGACCACGGGTGGTATCGGTAAAATTTTAGTTGTGCCACGTATTCGTTATATTGTTAATTCCTATTTGTATTTATAATGATCATATGTATCAATATTAAGTCTTAATTAAACCGGATAAATTGAAATAATAGTAAAAGTAAAAGTTTTTCTTTTGAAACATGTATGAACTTTCGCATTAGTAGGAAGTAGGATTGTTATAAAAATAAAAGTTATATTTGTTGGCGTAAACTATTTTATTGTAATTTTGGGAAATAAATAATGTCAAAATTGATTACCTACAATAAAACGCAGTTTTATTTTATTACCTACATTACACTATTGTTTTTTTTTAATCAAAACATGTATTTGAAGTAGCAAATATGATATTATGCTGATCCAAGCATTTTCACTCAAAACTAATATCAGTAATGATTTGTAAAAGTAAATTATTTCAAAATACATTTCATAACCAACAAGTAAGAATAATTATTCATACAACAACAAATCAAAAACACTATTTACTATGGAAAAAAAACCAGGAAGGTGAAAAACATATTTACGATTTCGATGCACTCGACTTTTAGTAAAATAATAGGTAAAAATATTATTATGGTTTTGATCACAGACATATCTGTGGTTTTGATTTTAGCTACTAGTATCAGAAAGCTGCGTGTTCAATGCACGTCGGGGTCCCACAACTGTGGAGGAAGGAAGGTAGAATACCTCCATCGAATAAGTGAAGTTTCTCGACATACTCGATTTGCCGGCCGGCCTCAATGAAGATTGTCCGAAAGTTGTATATGTGCTCTGTAACGAAAAAATTTCGCTAGCGCGATTCAGAGTGAGGTGTCGTACAATATACCTAATGAAGTTTTTCATCTTTTTATTTTACTGCAAATACAAAATAAAAATTAAACAATGGTAATGTAAATTCTAAACAAACTACTACCAAAATACAATTAGAACAAAAATCATTTGACTTGTTTATTTCACCCAGAGGCCAGAGGCGGCTCGTGACAAAATTGTATACCTAGGTGTTCACTTGAAATAAAACAACGAAAATACAATAGCGTTCGGGATGATTTATTACAAAAAAATGAGCACCACATTTTATAAATGTCTATAACACTAAAAATTACAAAGTACAGGCTATTTCAAAACGAATTCAATGACTAGGTATCAATAATTAGTAAATCACCGAATTTGCATTCGCGAGCGTAGGTATCCATAGTGTTTGTCACTGACGGTCACTGACCTCTATAACTTATAGTTATAGAGGTCAGTGGTGTTTGTTGTGTAAACATGTATGTATTTGAGTAGTTAGTAGCATATTATATTCTGAATTTCTGATCCATGCCTATTCACTCAGAACTAATAACACTAATGATTTGTAACAGTAAATTATTTCAATAGGTAGGTATTTGAACATTTCCCAACAAGACGTAAGAATAATTATTCGTAGGTATACAAGATACAATAACAAATCTAATACACTATTTATTATTTTATTATTTACTAGCGGTCCGCCCCGGCTTCGCCCGTGGTACATGTTTACGTTTTCTCTCCATAAGAAGTAATAGCTAGAGAGCTAGCGCAAAGCTACCTGTATGTATTTGACCAGACCTGGATTTTTGTGTGTTGATTCCCCTATACCTACTATACATGAGATGAGGAGTCACTAAGCCCAGAGTGGTGGACGGGGCGCGCGCGTGCGTGGTAAGACAGGTGGAAATTTTTGGCGAACTTTGAAACCATTTGACCACGTCTGCCATTTTGATATTTGAAAATAGATTATTATTACTATCGGAAAATAACAATGGCAGACCATTATCACGCGGATAACATTCTGGCAGACACTTATGAAAGTGCTGAAAAAAATACAATTTTGAAAGTATTTGACCAGATCTGCCATTATATATACATATATTTTATTTATTAGGGTCTTAAAAACTTATTTTCGAAACGGCAGACATTTTCATTGCGTACAGACTTCAGCAGACAACAAAACTTTACAGACTTCAGCAGTCAACAAGACTTAGCTTCTACATGGTCAGATGTATATATGTATTACGTTCCCTGACCTTACATCAATGATTTACTTTATTAATGTTTTTATGGTCATTTACATTTAATTTTGAAAACTATGGAATAAAATTTATAAATTTGATGATACAAAACTAAATATACATTTGTAAAGAATCTCAAATATAAAGTTGTGTTGCAAATAACAAATCATCATTTAAATATTTAGTTTATTTCTTTATTTAAGAAACAATTAACAATTACAAAACAACATAAAAAAACACGCATGCATTTATTGAAATGTTCATTCATCATCACTATCGTATGGCGTTGTGTGACTCGTCTTCATAATCCATTGAATCGGATTCTGTAAAAGTAAAACGTAAATTATATAATAAAAGAAATGAGTCATTATAAACTTACCTAGTAAGGCAATGCCTTTGATGTCGCACGATGCCGCCGCGCCGCCAGTGTAGGTACTTCTGCTGCTACATGAAGATATGCTAGGGTTGCAACAAATGGGAAATAAAACAATTGTAATTATTACTATTATGATGTAATCATTTATTCATATTATGTACATTCAAAACAATTGCTATTATTAAATCTGATGTAATTATTTTTTCATAAATATATAATTATTATTAATTATATAATATATTGCACTGTGAAATATTTACGTATCACTTTATTTTTGATGTTCTTAATTGTCTTTTATAAAATTTAAGTGACGCATTCGCATTGGGATCAACAATCCGATAAGAAAAGAATGGAGACAACATATACATAGCTTTGATTTCAATTCTACAGATACAAAATATACAATCTATCTAAAATGATACAACGGATGTTTCCTGCGTTTTCTCGTCAAAATACCGAAACAACGTAATTATTGTATAGTAGTTGGGCGTGAAAGTAAAAAAACAAATGAAAAGTGTTTTCCATATGATTATTTATTAAATTTACGCGATTAAGAATAATTTCAACGATACAATTTAGTAACCGAGAATTCAGAGGATTAAAGAAAATACCTGCCTGATCATTTTATCAAACTCTAAAAGAATTATGGTTATTTCGCATCACTCGGTTTATTAGTTTGGTAATAATTATTAAAGGTAGTTACAACCCTAGCCATTGAGTCGAACGGTAGGCAACACAATATCGACTTTGTGCGGGTACATATGGTACATTTCTTCTTGCTGTGAAGCGTAATTATTATTATTAAGATTTTTTAGGCTATTTTGAATCAGCTGTTCTAATTTAATTCTAGAAATTTATTAAAACGTGATTTTTTTAAAAGTATATTATGAGTTTATAAATACCTCAACCAATAGTTATTGTGTCCTATCCTCATTTCTTTATATCTTGGTAGTTAACTAAAGTGTTAAATTTACATAACCTCAACAACAACATTTACACTGCCACTGCACTAAAACTAAACTAACTAGCTCTCTAGCTATAAGAACCATCCTCGTACTTCAAGGGATATAATAAAAAAAGAATTATCGAAATCGGTTCAGCCGTTCTCGAGTTATGCGCTTACCAACACATTTTGCGATTCATTTTTATATATAAGAAGACTAGCGGTCCGCCCCGGCTTCGCCCGTGGTACATGTTTACGTTTTCTCTACATAAGAACCATCCTCGTACTTCAAGGAATATAATAAAAAAAGAATTATCGAAATCGGTTCAGCCGTTCTCGAGTTATGCGCTTACCAACACATTTTGCGATTCATTTATATATATATATATACTAGCGGTCCGCCCCGGCTTCGCCCGTGGTACATAATATTTACGTTTTCTCTACATAAAAACCATCCTCGTACTTCAAGGAATATAATAAAAAAAGAATGATCGAAATCGGTTCAGCCGTTCTCGAGTTATGCGCTTACCAACACATTTTGCGATTCATTTTTATATATAAGAAGACTAGCGGTCCGCCCCGGCTTCGCCCGTGGTACATAATATTTACGTTTTCTCTACATAAAAACCATCCTCGTACTTCAAGGAATATAATAAAAAAAGAATGATCGAAATCGGTTCAGCCGTTCTCGAGTTATGCGCTTACCAACACATTTTGCGATTCATTTTTATATATAAGATAAGATTATGTGAAAATAACCAGGAAGGTGAAAAACATATTTACGAAAACATAGTAACATAATATGGCTGTCGCTACAATAATTATATTTCAATTTTATCTTTTTATACCTAGTAGAACTGGCCGACGAATAAAAAAAATCGTATTAGAATAAATACAATAAATTACGGAACAAAAAAAGGATTGTAACTGAATTAGGTATGTTTGTTTCTGGGCGCACCGTTTTCGACGACGCGACGCGCGACGTAAGCGTATAGGTATAGGTACCTACTTTGCTAAAACAAACTAATAAAATTGTGTGTCTGTCTGAAAATTCGGAAAAGCATATTTTGCAAGTTTGTAATTACTTTGATAGTTTACCGATTTATAATAATTGTAATTGTAATTGTATAATATATAATTTGCAATGTGGTGAAATTTCATAAAAATCACGGGCCAATTTTTTGTTTTGAATCCCACCGAAAATATAATTGCGTTATTAGAATAATTAATTACTATACCTACCCACGATCAATTATTACAATATAGTCTCAAATGCATACTAGAGAAATATTGCAATTTGATTCAATTAAAATGCATAGCATACAAAAATAAATTCACAACACAAGAAATTCCGCGCGCAAATCATAGCGCGTGTCAATGAAATCAAGAATGTTTTATATCAAGCCGACGCGGACGACGACGCGACGCCGAACAAAAGTACCTACGACGGACGACCACGCTTCGAGTTGCCAAACAACATGAGTAATAAATTGTTTACAAAAAAAACAAGTTTTCCATTTTTCTGTATGAGTAGACAGAACTTCAAAACGCCACCTGCTACGGTTTATATTATGAACGATTGTTATAAAAATAAAAGTTATATTTGTTGGTGTAAACTATTTTATTGATCAATAATTTTGGAATTTAAAATTGTCAACATTGATTACAATAAAACGCAGTTTTATTTTATTACACTATTGTTTTTTTTATCAAAACATGTATTTGAAGTACCATATAATATTATGCTGATCCAAGCATTTTCACTCAAAACTTATATCACTAATGATTTGTAAAAGTAAATTATTTCAATATACATTTCATAACCAACATGTAAGAATAATTATTATTATTCCTACCTACAACAACAAACCTAAAACACTATTTACTATGGGAAAATAACCAGGAAGGTGAAAAACATATTATTATTTACGATTTCGACGCACTCGACTTTTAGTAAAATATAGTAGGGAAACATAATATTATGGTTTTGATTTTTGCTACTAGTATAAGAAAACTGCGTGTTCAAACTACTTGTTTGTCTGTCTGAAAATTCGGAAGTACTTTGGTAGTTTACCGATTTATAATAATATTGTATATATCGTTGTTTAAAAAATATTCAAACACAATAAAATATGATATATGTACTGATTTATCACTGGTTTCAGTGATGAACTGATGAGTCAATTATAGCCACTATACTTTCGTCATACGTGTGTATGATTGATGTGATTTGCAACGTGGTGATATTTCAGAAAAATCACGGGTCAAATTGTCCCACCGAAAATATAACTGCGTTATAAGAATAACTATACCTACGATAAATTATACCTACATAATACAATATAGTCTCAAATGCATACTAGTGAAATATTTTATTTGAATCAATAAAATAAAAAAATAAATAAAAAATAATAATAATACAAAAATAAATTCACAACACAAGAAAATCCGCGCGCAAATCATAGCGCGTGACAATGAAATCAAGAACTTTCGAGCCGACGCGGACGACGAAGGAGCCTAACAAAAGTACCTACAATCATAGGCGGCTCGTGACAAAATTGTATGGCCGTGTTCACTTGAAATAAAACAACGAAAATAGGTACCTACAATAGCGTTAGCAGTACAAAAAAAATGAGCACCACATTATAAATGTCTATTTATACACTAAAAATTATAGAGTATTTCAAAACGAATTCAATTATTATTTAGCAATAATTAGAAAATCCCCGAATTTGCATTAGTGATCGTATTCATAGTGTTTGTCTACACTAATATTATAAAGAGGAAAACTTTGTTTGTTTGTTTGATTGTAAATTGTAATGAATAGGCTCATAAACTACTGGACATTTTACCAATGTTTGCAAGTTTGTGATTACTTTGATAGTTTACCGATTTATAATAATTGTATACTTATATCATTGTTTAAAAATATTCAAACACAATATGATATAGGTACTGATTTATCACTGGTTTCAGTGATGAACTGATGAGTCAATGTTAGCCACAATACTAATCACTTTCGTCATACATGTGTATGAACTATGATTGATGTGATTTGCAATGTGGTGAAATTTCATAAAAATCACGGGCCAATTTTTTGTTTTGAATCCCACCGAAAATACATATATTACTAATTGCGTTATTAGAATAATTAATTACTATACCCACGATCAATTATTACAATTTACAATATAGTCTCAAATGCATACTAGAGAAACATTGCAATTTGAATCAATTAAAATGCATAGCATACAAAAATAAATTCACAACACAAGAAATTCCGCGCGCAAATCATAGCGCGTGTCAATGAAATCAAGAATGTAATTTTATATCAAGCCGACGAGCGACGACGCCGAACTAAAGTACCTACAGTACCATTTACCTTCAGTGTACAATACAGTTTACAGACCTACGACGGACGAACAATAATGAGTAATAAATAAAAAAAAACATAGTTTCTAAGGTCATTAGTTTTATTTTATTTTATTGTTATTTTCTTTGAACGATTGGAAATGAAATTACTCAATTTTTACACAGAACTTTGATTTATTAGAATTATGCTCATTATGCATAAGATAACGAACGCGAATGCACGACATCTAGCGCGTCAATGTCTAAACATCGCCTTTCGTTTAGACATTGACGCGCTAGATCTGTAATAAGTATATAGTCTATGCGCTAGATGTCGTGCTTTATGTCGTGTTTCGCTTGGCAAAAGTCACGCACACTATTGTAGAAGTGTCAAATTTTTCCGGTATTTTACTGTTGTTTTTCTAAGTAAATATTGTAAATTATTGATTAAAAAGGTCGAACGCGCACACATTTCATTATAGAGAAGTGATAAAATGATTAGTTTTAAAGAAATAGTGTCTGTGTTAAGTGTTTAGAGGTAATCAAAAATGTATGGAGGGACGGTCGGAACATCAACCTTAACATTTCAATTTTCAAATCAATCAAAACATGTCTTGCTTAAACAGTTTTTTGAATTTAAAAGCCATCAAAGTTTAAAGCCACCAAAAACTTTTCCCTATATAATCTATACTATCTATACGAATACTTATATTATAAAGCGGAAGAGTTTGTTTGTTTGTTTGAACGAGCTAATCTTAGGAACTACTGGTTCGATTTGAAAAATTATTTTGGTGTTAGATAGCCCATTTATCGAGGAAGGCTAAGACCAACATGATCGGAGCACTGCGGGTAAAACCGCGGGGAACAGCTAGTAAATAATAACAATAAAGACGAAGCATTGCTACCAGTATATACCATCCATATATTGCAATATACAAAATTATCCAGTTACCAAGTTTCTCACGTAAGTCGTAAATGGCAATTTTTCTTATTTATGACTGAACGTATCGACGCGAGTCATTGTATTGGATTTATAGAAACTGTTCTTTAATATTAAATATGATTCTGTATTGATACAGTAGAAAAAAGGGTTAGTGTAGGTTTGAATACCTAAATACTTACAACTTCGTCTCACTTACACCCGTTGCTTGGAAGAAATTGCTTGTAAGCATTAAAGCCGCTCTTAATATAAAATATCTTGTTTTTATGAAAATTTGTATGCAATAAAGATTTTAAATAAATAAACAAGATACTGTTCTTAATTTATTATGGAGACTAGGTATTACAAGTAGGCTTTTTGGCGCATTGAACTTGTAAAAGTGCAAGTAAATTCGAGGTGCATAGCTAATAAACATATTATAATATTTTTAATTTTTTTAAATATTTTCAACGACCATTTGAACTAGATACAACACCATGTGCAGAAGTAAGTCATTATCTGAGTATTCAGGTAATATTTAAAAATAAAAAATATTCCGTTCGTTCTAAAACCTTCGCATACAAAATTATATCCCTTTACAACCGGTCTGATAAGATCGTGAGTCTTGACTTTAAAAAAATCTGGACCAAAATCAAATCAACTTTTGCGAACGCAACCTGTGCCGATCGTTAGTGAGTCTATCTGAGAACGCGCGAAAAACTGGTTTATTAGTGTAGACACAAATCATAACTTGTCAGTAGCCCAGAAGCCGCAGGAAGGATGGCTGCGTTCTTCGACAACGATTCCCGCTCGCATAAGTACCTAATATTTACGTAATTTAAACAGATATTTAAACAACTTTCTATGTGTATCGTATGTTTATGAGTTGCTTTAAAGTATAACAAGTGTTTTTTGTACTTTACATCGATAGTTTTATTAGAATCTTCTTCGAAATTTAAACACTCACGGTCGTGGGATACCGGTCGTAGTACGTACCTACAGTTAATTTGTTTTGTTGTGGTGCATTTTTAAGCTGGTTTTGAGTATTATGCTTCCTAAATATGGTTTTATTTTTTATTTTAGGGCTTAAGCTTACTGATGACATGATAGCAGACCTATTAAATGATGGAAATAATTCAGAGCTAGAAGATTTTGACGAAGACAACCTGGAATTATTCGATCAAGATGTCTTATTTAGGCAAACTAATGATGAAAATCATTTTGAAGGGGAGCAGGTCGATGAAGTTGTCCCTGAGAGCTCCTTTATGGCTCCTTCGACGTCATCTACTCCAGTAGTGCCACAACTTTCTCCGTTGATTGAGATACAAATCCCGCCGACACCAAGAAACACTGTTCGGGCATCCAGAAGATCACGCCAAGGCAATTCAACTTCTGCTACACATGGTAGATCCAGCTTATCAGAAGTTGTTCTGGAAGCTGTTCGAGGAAGAGTTTCAGCATCAGCACCCAGGGCAACGAGAAAGAGAGTAGGTATGGAAGCAAACTACATTCGCAGAGAAAGCGCACGACTATCCTGCTCTGCAAATAAAGCCGGCAAGGCGTCCAATTGATTATTTTAACGACTATTTTGACACTGAGTTTCTAGAAGAGGTATCGCGTTGCACAAACGTATATTTCCTACGCACTACAGGCCGTGAACTCAAATGTACAAGTGCAGAGATCGCTTAATTATTTGCAGCACATATCATCATGGGCTGCATTTCCTTTCCTTGACTGCCGATGTATTGGAGAGCTGGTACTAAGTTAGAGCTCTCGTCTTATGTCACAAGACAGGTTCCTTGTCCTTCGTAATGCACTCCATGTTATTGATTCTGATACTCCGGCTGCAAAAGATACAGGTAATCCGCTATGGAAGGTACAACGTTGAAAGTTCTCATACACTTCTTGGATCTTACGCTGGTCAACTCTTGGAGACTTTACCGAAACGATTGTTTAGCCAATAAGTTACCTAGAAAAGAATCACTGGTTCTGCTTGATTTTCGTTTGAATGTTGCTGATAGCTTATCCTGCATACCAGATCGTCTTCGTAGAGAAGAAAATGAGGATGATTTACCATCAGTTCCTCGTCGATATTATAAAATATTCAGACCAGCTAATGCTCCATCAGAAACAGAGGTATGACGGATATGAACACTATCCTGTCTTTGATGACATTAAAGCACCCAGATGCTGTCGAATGGAAGGTTGTGGAAGTCGCTCTAAAATTAAATGTGCCAAATGTGATGGCTATTTATGTTTGTCTCGTGACAAAAATTGTTTTATGTCCTATCATGTTAAAAATATGTAGTCTTTATCTTTATTAGTATCTACTAAGGCTGATTATTGCTATAAATCCTATTGTACATGACATTACAATTTACAATTACATACTTTGATCTCTTGAAAGTTAATATTTACCATTAAGTTTGATTTTATCGTTATTGAGTCTTGAAGACTGATTAAAAATTATAAAAGAATGTTGAATTTGTGTTTTTTTATTAAAATAAATATATTAAAATATGAAATTTTCTTTTATTAATCTATAAATAAAAGTTAATATATCGATGAGAAAAAACACTCACGATCATGCGACTTACAAATTATTCCTGAGACTCACGTTCGTGAGGGTCTGATTGCTGGAGACCAGCATGAACAGGATTTTTTTTAATATTTTTCTTACATTATAAGGACCATAAGGAAAGGACAGAATAAGATTTTAACTTGTTTTGACAAAATTTTTGCTCCCGGTTGTAAAGGGTTATAGGTACACATAAAAAATTACCTTTAGGGCCGGTGCTCACTTGACACTGGTACATGGCGTCATCATCCAACAGCACATCTCTAATATCCAAGGAATAATCTCCTGAAACAATATACATATTATTATCATCTCATGGTGTATGACATGATGCAGGTTTTCTGTGATTCAAAAGGTTTGAATAGTATGTGTCGCCGTCATCTGGTTGAATCTGCAATTATATTGAATGACTCGCCCGAATGTTGATATAACAAGAGTAAAGTCTAACTAGTTAGCGAATTGTAACAATAATAAATAGCCTGACGGATTTTTCTGGGTATAGTAATAATACAACTAACCCATCCAAACCAAACCAACGACTTCGCTAAATGACGTTCAGCCAATACGTTAAACGTTACATTGAACTAATTGTCGAGTTTAGCCATTCAATTAAATGACGTCTTTCAATACGCTAGTGATACAACCAAATAGCAAGGTTCAACCAGATGACAGCGACATTTATAACAAGGATAAATGCACCCGTGCAAAGCCAGGGCGGTACTCTAGTTATATTCAAACATTTGTCTATTCAAGAATATTAGTCTCTGTGATATTACTACCAGTAATTGTGTTCCTACTTATACAAACTAAACAACGTTCCACTGCACGTATCGTCATGAAACACATTCGACAAAATCTGCATTGTAGTATGAAAACAACGACATACGTAGTACATAAGTATCATCTTAATATTATGTAATATGTAAATAATATCACTACATAGTATAAAACAAAGTCGCTTTCTCTGTCCCTATGTCCTTATGTATGCTTAAATCTTTGGAACTACGCAACGGAATTGATGCGGTTTTTTAGGGTTCCGTAGCCAAAATGGCAAAAACGGAACCCTTATAGTTTCGTCATGTCCGTCTGTCCGTCTGTCCGTCTGTCCGTCTGTCACAGCCGATTTACTCGGAAACTATAAGTACTACAGTGATGAAATTTGATGGGAATATGTGTTGTATGAACCGCTACAAAAATATGACACTAAATAGTAAAAAAAAGAATTGGGGGTGGGGCCCCCCATACATGTAACTGAGGGATGAAATTTTTTTTTTCGATGTACATACCCGTGTGGGGTATCAATGGAAAGGTCTTTTAAAATGATATAAAGTTTTCTAAAAAACATTTTTCTTAAAGTGAACGGTTTTTGAGATATCAGCTCTCAAAGTCGTAAAAAGTATGTCCCCCCCCCTCTATTTTTATAACTACGGGGTATAAAATTCTAAAAAAAATAGAGGTGATGCATGCTAATTAACTCTTTCAACGATTTTTGGTTTGATCAAAGTATCTCTTATAGTTTTTGAGATAGGTTGATTTAACTGTAATTTATTATATTTGCTGCTACGGAACCCTTTGTGCGCGAGCCCGACTCGCACTTGGCCGGTTTTTTAATAGATAGAGTGATTCAAGAGGAAGGTTTTAGTATATTATTTATCAGGTTTTAGACAAAGCGGGCAAAGCCGCGGGCGGAAAGCTATAGGTAAATACATATATTCTATTAGTTAACTAGGTGATTTTGAACATTTTATATCGAACATGGGCACAGACAGAGATGTTATAAAAATTGCGATGATTAAATATACAAGTAGTAAAACAACACAATAGTGTGTTACATAATCACTTTAAAATGAAAAAAAAACTACTTATTCATGGTTTGTATTTCTATTAGGAAAATAAGCATTGGTTCCTAATAATTAATTAAAAGCAGCTGCATCCTAAAATGATTTTAACCGCTGGCAGTATTGACCCATTTCGTAATTTGATCTACGTATTCGAAACGTGTACAAATATTTAACTTACGAGGATGCTAGGGTTGCCATATGGATATTAAAAATAAAATAAGTAGAAAAATTATGCTCGTTCTGACTTAAAATAGGATATTGACTAACAATATAGCTTTTTACATGATAATATTTTTATTTACTGCCATGTCATATTGTATAAGTCGTTAAGAAATAAAACTCCACATTATCAAAAGTATTTGATGTTTTTATTTCAACTACATGAATACTACACGAATACTATAACTATATCAAAACTAAATTTCAAAGTTAAAATATAACAATTTCCAAAGCGTATTTGTTTATATGTGTCTTTCTTTCATGTTGCAATGAAATAATTTTATGATACGATTTTTATTATTGGAGAAAGTTTTTGCAGACAATATGCTTCCTTTTGTCGTATTAGAACATACACATAGCAATTTTCTTTGAGCAAGTTATAATATTAAGTAAGTAATAGGCAATTTCTTACCTTCTTCATCACTCCCGACCATTTTATACCGCTCATATCCAGATAGGTGTCTATGTGTACCGAGCCCGAAATCATCTTTCGTCCATTGTAGCTGACCGACTTTGTTGACGACGCGGCATGGCAGGATCACGCGCGACCCGACTACTGCACTCTGTGTTAAAAAAAAATTGGTTGTCTGTAAAGTAATTTAGAAAATTTAGCAAATTCCGTTACATAAATCAAACTTTCGAATAATACTTGGCAGGATTTTCATGTAACTTTTCACTCCTTTAATGGTTTTCGCTTTTTCATTCCTTTAATGGTTGATTAGAAAAACAGAAAGGATAAAAAGCAACATAATCACTATTCAGTAATAAGTTAATAAATACCAACTATTCGCTTTATTATATTATCATCGATAAGAATAATTATAGCCATACATTTTGTAGATTTGGTAGATTCAATAACATTACAGGTTATACAGGTAGGTAGGTACTATCAAAGATATCTATGATCCATGGCAATCTATCGTCATCACTTTCAATCACTTGTACATGTATTGTGCTTGGTAGTATACAATTAAGTGCCTTACTAAATTAATAATTAAGTACAGTATGAAATAAAATATAAATAATTTTTCACCTCAGTAACATACCCCGGGATTACCATTACCTACAAAACTTTACTCACGAGGATAAATCTACAAATTCGCAATTAGTTAACTAGATTCTAAAGGTCCAAGGGCTAATAAATAAATCACGGGTCCCGCAGGACGTCCCAAAAATCAAAGTTTCGGACCTGCGAATATTAATTTAGGAAATTTGGCAAATTTCGTTACATAAATCAAACTTTCGAAATAATACTTGGCAGGATTTTCACGTAACTTCAATACTTTGATGCATATTACATATATGTACCTAAATAGCGGATATTAAAAATTCCTTACCCCGCAGCGATCAGAGTAATAATATTATAAATGCGAAAGCTTGTGAGACGTTTTATGGATGCATGTGGTTGTTACTCTTTCACGAAAAAAGTACTGGATGGGTGGATTAGACTTTACAGTAATACAGGTTACATTTCGCGCGCGGCTTCGCCCGCTTCGTAGAAAACTTAAAATATTATACGAAAACCTTTCTCAAGAAACACTCCATCCATTAAAAAACCGCTACAAAATCCGTCGCATACTTTTAAAGATTTACAAGGTAACGGACAGACAGCGACTTTGTTTGTCGTACATACAGGTTATCATCAGAATACCACATGAACCTTACATGAACTAAATAATATTTTTTCCCGCGGGTGAAACCGCGCAACACAGCTAGTATTACAATATTCCTATTTTGTATTGAATCGTTATTACGAATGATATATTTATATTGATAAAAGCAATCAATGTATGATAATATCAATGATCAATATTGATGATTTACAGAATGAAATGAAAAAATGTGAATATTTCATTTGTTATTGAGCTATTTTCTTTATTCTATTACTCATATTATCTCATACATACAAATGAAGTTATAGACCGGGAGATACTGACACAAAATTTCGAGTCATTTGTAACAGGATGGTGGTTCTACAGGGTTCTTAGTACGCAATGACAAAAAGAAAAATGATGGTGTGAACGCTGGTACCGGTGGCTTAGTCGCGTGGGCGTTAGTCGAACTCGTCGGAAAATAGCGAAAGTCAAACGATTTGTAACAGTATGGCTCTTATTTTTCCTGTAAGTTTGAGGATCAACGAATATAAATACAAAATTTCAAAGATCTAGGTGTTGGAAATCTTCACTTATATTTAAATTAATACTAAATTAATTTTTCAAGTATGACAGCACTTTTTCCCCCTACTAGAAGTATGGCAAATATAATAATGGTCACATTTTATCAAATACTCTCCAAAAATCCAAATGCAATACTGGTACAAAAAGTGTGGCGAAATAAAATTTTTTTGCAGATTTGCGGCGGTATGGCGACCATTTGGAATCGTCCGAAAAGTATGGCATGGCGATTTTCGTAAATGGCTGCACGACGATGGTTACCTGTGCAAAAGTTAGCCTGATACAAATGGTTGAATAATTGTTTTATTTATATCAACATATTCGCGTCGGTATGGCGGGCTGTAAGTCACACCGGAAAAGTATGGCATGACACTACCGCCTACTTCTTTTTTATGGGCTATCGGTAAATTCTAAAATTTTTGTGTTACAAATCGTTTGACTTTCGCTATTTTTCCGGCGAGTTCGACTAACGCCCACGCGACTAAGCCGCTGGTACCAGCGTTCACACCATCGTTTTTCTTTTTGTCATTGCGTACTAAGAACCCTGTAGAACCGCCATCCTGATACAAATGACTCGAAATTTTGTGTCAGTATCTCCCGGTCTATTAATGGATATTTAAATTGTCCTGTTCGTATTGTCATTTTATCAAAATACTAGCTTACCGCCCGCGGCTTCGCCCGCTTTGTCTAAAATCTAATAAATTATATACTAAAACCTTCCTCTTGAATCATAGTCCGGGATCCATCGCCCATTTTTGCAAGTGATTACTATCAAGCTAATTTTTCGTGAGTAGCTTTATTTTGATGAGATGCCCAATAATTTCATGTACGAAACTCTCGATTGTGGTAGTTAACAGAGGAAACAAGGATAAAATATTTTGATTTGATGGTTCTCTGAAATTCGGTACGAAGCAACATCTTATAGCACAGATAGAGGGATAATTATTGGAAAAAATGTATTTCTTTAATTACATCAACCTGCTTAGATTATTTAAACGAGTTATTTAAACTAATTGGTTTATAAATACAAAATTATCAACATATATTTTCACAACACAAAAAATAACCTTGTGATGGATCACAACAAGAATCCATGAAAAGCATCAATTTCACAAAAAATACCCGTAAACTCTAACAAAAGCGTTTACCTGCAAATAAAATAATTGGTCGTCTCAAATAGCGGTCCAGAATAATTGTACTCTGAGGGAATTTCAGGGAAATTTATTGGTGAAATGACGATGGGTAATCAAATAGGGACTTTCGTTTACATTAATTTGTATTCATTACATTGACGTCTTAATATAGAGATCGTTAAGCTGGCTTCTATTGAATCAGCCATGGATATTTCCATTGGAAATTTACCTAAATGAATGTATAATGTTCTTATTTGGAAGAGATGTTTTGTAAAAAGAGACTGTTTAGAGACGGGAAAGATTTTTTCTTTTTGTTTACACTACATTTATTAATTATGTATATTGACGTAAAATTTATAAATGATACATGTCTTTCGTCTTTTCGCTTTTAACGACCGAAATGGTGAAAGAATGAATCATAAATGAATTATTGTTACTAGAAGAATTGACACCCAAGAATAGGCAAATAATAGGGAATATATCTTCCAATAAGAAAATTTGAAGAAAATGAATACGGTAGGTAAGTATGTAAAGTCTTGCGTAGCGTAGCAGCCGTAGAAAATGAATCAGTCTAGGATGGAAAATTTTATAATTTTCTATGAAACTGAGACATTGTAATCACTACATAGTATAAAACAAAGTCGCTTTCTCTGTCCCTTTGTATGCTTAAATCTTTAAAACTACGCAACGGATTTTGATGCGGTTTTTTTAATAGATAGTGTGATTGAAGAGGAAGGTTTTAGTATATAATTTATTAGGTTTTAGACAAAGTGGTAAGCTTGTTAAGTAATAATTCGATGTAAATATGGATTGAATAAAAAAAACCTTCGTAGAGCTATAGAAACTTTGTCAGAAGTTTAGTTTAGCAACCTAAGCTCAGATTTAGTTTGGAACTCGACGTCGTTGAAAATTTAAGTAATTATTAGTGTTGTAACTTAGTTTATTATTAATACCTACATACTATTTTAACATAACATTAATATCACAAGCTAGCTGTGCCACGCGTTTTTACCCGCATTGCTCCGCTCCTATTGGTCTTAGTGTAATGATATAATTGCCTTATAGCCTTCCTCGATAAATGGAAGTGGTGGTTCCTAAGATTAGCGTGTTCAAGCAAACAAACATAATAAAAAAAAGACGATTTGCACTCCGGGAGTGCCGGCAGAAGTGAAAACTTGATTATTAACGTTCAGCATGTTTGATATTTTGGAATGGTATCCGTCTTACGCATGGAATATAAGGGCTAAAAAAAAAAAATCCGTCTTACGCTTTTTCGATCAGGCCACGTGTCCTGACGCGAGTTTAAGATTTTATACCCAACGCCGCTAAATAAGTTTTCACTTCAAAAACTCTTCAGCGTTATAATATTAGTATAAATTTGATGAATTAATATGAAAGTATGTTACTTCAAACCTAGTTAACAGAAACTCAGTTCAAAACAGGCAAAGTCAGGGTAAGTGACTAGTATAAATATAAAATTGCCATACCTGATCCTGCGGCTCCAAAGCAAACTTCTGTTCCTTAGCACTCACATATGTAATTAAAAATAAACACACCATCCATTGCTTGCTCACTACTATCGAACTTATAACTGTCCTTAACAAAATGAACAATGTATTCGCACATCTACTCGTAACCTTTGTCCTCGTATTGTACATGAATTTCTCTGTATTATGGTTATGTGGTTCCTTCATTACACTATGCTTTATATTATCTTCCATTTTGTTTTTATGTATTGAAAATGTGGAGCCATATGTTTATGTTAAACTTTTCACTCTTTGAATAACGTTATCTGAAACAAAAAGGAAAAATAAATTAATACAATTCCTGGAAACGAACAGCAAGCTTTTACCTAAATACACAATACAATTTAATATCAATCTGGAATATGAAAACCTATAAACTCCCTAGACTAAAAAAAGAGCGTGTCAGAAGTGAAACTTCTTTGGCAAGATACAAAGATACCAAAATCGTCGCCTTACTCCATGACGTGAGATTGCCATGACGCGACCTTGAAATTTTACTCTCAACGGGCCTAAAGAAGTTTCTCTTAAAAAAATTGTATAAGACGCCTATAATATTTCGTCTAAAATATTGTTTTGCTTTATAATAATAATGTAATGCTTTATAATAATCTCAAAACACAACATTACAATTTTACCCTAGTAAAAGTGTGGTATTTAATTGCAAACCATTTTTCGCTCTTACATATTTAATTAAATACGTTACACGACAAGCTAATTGAAACCTTCATTATTTATTCATAAAGTTCTAATTCGAATCTCATGTCGCAAGATTTTACCAAACATTATATACCGCAAACGCATTAGTATGTATTAGTCATGAATAGACTCGATTCATTGAGGGCATATAACCAATTCGGACTTGAATAATAGTTCGATTAGATTTGATTCGTTTGCGTATAATTGCAATGCATATAAATTCGGTCTGGAGTTCGGGATTTCATTATTGATTAAAAGATTGGTTATGGTTTTAGTGCGATTCTATAAACTAGTGTTAAATGTCGATTATTATGTTAAACGAGATTTGGAAGTATTGGTTCGTCTGTCTAATCCCTGCTATTAGCATTCATATTGGTTGGGTTAGTCCGCGAATGTAACCGCGCGTATCAAATACAAGCTGCGCTTCGCGGTTTCTCTCGCGGGGCTCCGCTCCTGTTTGTCTTAGCGTAATGATATAATACAGCCTTCAGTCGATAAATGGGCTATCTAACACCGAAAGAATTTTTCAAATCGGACCAGTACCTAGTTCCTAAGATTAGCGCGTTCAAACAAACAAACTTCAGCTTTATAATATTAGTATAGATATCTGGTTCAATCTGCTATTTGACTGAATGAAGAGTGCGTTCATTGAATGACTAAATTTACTTTTTCCAAACGTCCACATGCATAAATTTAGAATTTTGCTTCAATACAAAACATATAAAACATCTACACATCTATCAAAGTGATATGAAAGGAACAAAATGCGTATAAGAGACGAACCACTGCGGAATAAATGGATTTTAGTATAGAATATCTTTCACGGAGTTGTTCGATTTCTGTGGCTTGCAGTAACTTCAATCATAGAGAAAGACTATGGCTGAAACCTTACGCAAAAGCCTATAAGATATACTGGAGATTGGGTTAGCAACGTATCAAAGTGAATTTCTCGGAAAGTTTCATCAATTTTCTTACAGAATACGTATCAACCTATTTACTTATATAGTATTCTTAGTACATATATCCCATTGAAATATTTAGTTTTTATCAAAATTATTAAATATCACTGATACACTATGTTCATATTATGCTACGTGATCTTATATCTGCCCTATTGCGCCATAAATTCATTACATAATTTTGTCTAAAATACAGGGTGTCCCACTGTTGGTATACTAAGCTCAAAATAGGTTATAGTTTTGCATACGCTGAGTACGTAAACAATACTTAAAAAATTCCAGACGCATTTTTTTTTCAAATAGATGAAATCTTAAAACTCTATGTGTATACCCATTACAAGCAACCCGCCCAGCTTTGCCACCAGCACGTGGGCTATCGTTTAAGATTATGTTTTCATAGACAAAATGCTCACATTAGAGAAGCGTTATATGCCGGCTGCGCGAAGCCAGAGAAGAAAACATGGATTTTCAGGAAAAATTTAGCTAAAAATTTTTGACGTAATTTTGTTGTTAAGTATTTTTTTCATGATCAGTGTATGCAAACCTATCATTCCCTTCGCGCTTAGTATACCAATAGTGTGACACCCTGTATATATTCCTTATCACCGTAAAATTATGTAAAACGAGCTAGTTATATTTAAGTGGATAACAAATCCTTAAGATTTCAAGATAAAACAGTAAAACTAGTAGTTATCGCCGTCTTTAGCATTCGAAAAGATAATGTAAAATACTAAATTGTAGACCTTAATTCGTTCAACTCACTGTTTGAACGGTTGGCGAACAAAGGAGACTAAAAGTCGTTAAGTCGTATAATTAAAAAAAAAACAAAAGAAGTATAGTTTTTGCCTACTTAAATATCTACTATATAAAAATAAGTCGGGTTTTCCTTCCTGACGCTTAACTCCAGATCGCACGAACCGATTTCCACGGTTTTGCATTCGTTGGAAAGGTCTCGGGCTCCGTGAGGTTTATAGCAAAGAAAAGGTGTCTCTGGTGGCGAAACGGTTTGCTAGTTTTATAATATAAATCTAGGATTTACAGGTGTAAAAATTCATGCATAATAATATTATCATTTCAATAAATGAAATAATAACACTCCTTTGATTGAATGTAAATCTACATGTTATCTTTTTCTTCTTTTTAAAGTATGAAGATTTATTTGTGCAAAATTAAATTGTTTACAATGAAATATAATTATATTAATTACCACTTGGGGTAATACTTTCATACGATTTTATTATTATCAAATAAATAAATAAATTATTATGCTTTCTAAACCTGAAATCCGTGTGTATAATATAGGGGCTGCCAATTTAGCGAAATTCTTGCAAACTTGAAGCGCATTGAGTGTAATATTCACTGTGAGAGAAATTCATAGTTTAATATTTAACAAGAAAATTAAATTTTACAAGAGGACTATGAAGTTTTAATCCGAGGTTGTAAGATGAAAGAATTAAATTGAACTTAGAAATAATAAGAGTACTGGACGCAAACTTACGTAAGTATAACAATGATTTAAGTAGGTAGATGCGAAAAGCAGATTTTACAACAAATATTTTTTGGTTAAGCTGTATTAAAATGATTAGGCGAGTTGTTTTGTAGATTACCTTAAACATATAGACGTCTCTCCATCCGAAAGGATAACTAATAGGCTGCTAATAATAATTAGAGCCAGTCGCAATATTTGCTCATAATTGATTTAAAACTTACTCGTACCTTTTCATACATTATTCAAAACACATCTGGAAGTTGACCCTTATCTTTAATTGTATTGTTTTGTAGGCACTGAATAATAACATTAAACCAAAACCTTCCTACCTATAGAAAATTTCTGAATGTCTACATTTCATCATGTCCGTTTCCGTACAATAACATATATTCTCCTAAATAATGGGACTATTGAGTCACAACAGTAAAAATGACATCATTTGAAACTTACATTTACGGAGGGAAATATACGATCGTAAAGAAATTCACTCGTTACTACACGGAAGCGATCTTTATGTGGCTGCAAGACTTTTTTCAAGCATCTGTAGAGAGTTGGGACAGGGACGGATTCTAAATTTTATTTATTTAATTGGTTACAAAAAAGGTTAAATAAAATATCGTAGCAATTAATTAAATGAAATACAACTAACGCCAAAGACCACAGCAGTTGTAAAGCACGAGTGTATGAAATTTATTGAAAGTTTTTAATAGTGTTTTTTATATAATATTATGTACTGTTATAATATTTTGTGAAGGTCGAGTAAATTGCGTAACGAGAAATCCACCTGTTAATGTTTATAAGCAGTTCATTATATCACCATAATGTTCTTTTGGTAACACGCAGTGAAAGACTAATTTTAATTCATCCTATAGTGTACATCTATTGTTTTTAAAGAGCATGATGGCTATACATAAAACTAAATTTTAACCAAATTAACTTAAAAACCAAGCGATTTTAACTGTAACTCTACAAAAATATCAACATAATGCCATTATAATTATTAATTGAATTCATATTTAATACGAAAAATAAATTATCAAGTACGTCCCTGCACTAAGCAGTACGACAAATGTGGTCACATTAAATAGTGAAGCCTCTTACTTATGTAGAGCACTTTACAGCGACCGAGTTTTAAAGTTTACAACTTAATTCGATAAATTTACATTTAAATTATTTAATGAGCCGTTAAACTGTCGTACATTTTAACTTTTCTATTAAGCATTAGTTGGCTCTAAATATTTAACGGTATTTTTTGTTATAAGGTTTCAAATGTGATAGTAATTTAGGATTATTGTCGCAATATTGTAATTTAATTTATAAATAAACTTTATTACTTATTATTATTGCCTTCGAAGTAGTTAGATAATACATGTTTCTATTTATGTACAATAAAGAGAAGTTATTCATAACGATTGAAACACAATGAATTGTCTAAAAAACCTATTTTCTACGTGAAAAGAAAAGGAAATAACTATAAATTAAAACGAACAAACAGACACGTCTAGGGAAATAATTAGCTTACAATAAAACAGTTCTATAAAACTCATCCCATAAATACCATATTATAATAATTAATAATTTCTCACTCAGATATCTCTCTCACCTTGATATACGAAAATGCATTCTAAGTCATACCATTACGAACTATATTCGAATAATTTAACATCTGGCTAGGATCCAACAGATAAATCTTCTTCAGCACTATTCGAAATTAACTTAATTTTTAATTTTCATAGAAAATTTGTACGTGAAATATTTATTTTATTAACATACCTGGAGTTTACTTCATAATATCACATTTCTAGAGAGTCGTGAGTTTGATTCTTGAAACTGCAGTAAATAAACGCAAACGTTATACATAATAAATTGTAATCTATACCATTATTTTAAAGCTGAAGAAGTTTGTTTGTTTGAACGCACTTATCTCAGGAAGTACTGGTCCGATTTGAAAAATTATTTCGGTGTTAGGTAGCCTATATCGAGAAAGGCTATCATCTCGCTAATGAGCGGATCAATGCGGGTAAAAGCGTGGGTAAAGCTAATAAAAGATATTTATGTAATTAAGGTATTTTTTATTGCAATGTATATAACTACTTTGTATTTTTTTTTTGTAATTCAACTAAATATTTACGACAGTCGACACCTGAATCAATGCATGTAAAATATAAATAAACAACAAACAAAACAAGAGACAGATTGTAATACTATGATTACATTGTATGATTAAAATAATCAGTTAAAAGAAAGACTTAAAAAAATGTCCAATGTCATAGACAATACTATCTTTATTTTGAATCTGTATCGTGTTTACTAAATATTATAATTTAAAATGGATGTTAATTTTTGTAAGATATTATCTTATACTTAAGCGCGTGTATTACTCTTATGAAAATCTAAACTCAAGTTAATAATTCATAAGTGAAGCTGAGTAAGAAATATTTATGGTTTAAGTTATAACTGAAGAGCGTACAGTACTTGACAATAGAATTTTAAGTTATACCTACTGTTAAGTATGACAATTTATTAATTTTATAATAATTATTATTTTAGATATACAATTATACTACCTATATTTCGCCTTCAGGAAAGCATCTAAAAAAAACTACTATACCTACTACTTATCCATTCGCATTTCATATCTATACTAATATTATAAAGCTGAAGAGTTCGTTTGTTTGAACGCGCTAATCTCAGGAACTATTGGTCCGATTTGAAAAATCTTTCGGTGTTAGATAGTTATCAAAGAAGGTCATTATCATCACGCTGAGACAAACAGGAGCGGAGAAATGCAGGTGAAACCACGCAGCTCAGCTAGTAAGTATATATTAGGTTTGTAAGGATCTAATTTGTAAAAAATGTTGTGTGGTTTTATGAAACCACGGTAAACTGTTCGAACGGTTCCGAACACTGCTTTGTGTAGCGCATGTCGCGTGACGGTCGGCAGCCGCGATACACGCGACATGCGCTACACAGACCAAAAAGTTTGAGACGATGTAATAAAAGTTTCACTTTAATAAATTAAGTGCCGATTATAATAATTATTTTAAGTAGAAAAATATATTTTTTTATCTATCTACCATACGATTGTAGAACAAGCTTAACCCTTAATTTGGCACGGATAAAAATATTCAAAATATATGAATTTGACAATTTTGTGGTTTCAGGAGTATGTCATAAAGTTCTCGAAAAATGAAAAAAAAAATCTACCATTGCCCACTGCTGGGAAAACTGGTGTCCGTCACAGCGGACACTGCCAAATTACGGAAAATAAAAACCACAGTTCATTTTATTTTTATTACTAAAGAAAAATACAGAAATGAACATTTTAGAACTATTTGATACCGAAGTACAGTTTATTTTATATGGAAATGAAAAAAAAAACAATTCACGTTTATTTTGTATGAAAATTAAAAAATAAGTCTAAATTCTTCTTCTGTTAGTTGAATTGACTTGCCGGTTTTTTGAACTGAATATAAGTTTGTCTGCTCTACGAAACTAGTAAAAATATCTTGAGAAAAAAAGGTGAAAGAAACTCAAAGGTGAATCATCTTCTGGCATGTCTATGTAATCATCCTCCTCACCTTCTTCTATTGTCGCTTGGTGACGGAATTGAGTTACTTTCCAATAATTGTAAGTCAGCTGAAAGTTGTTTTTTTTTTTGGTCTTTTGGCTTTGACTGTGGGTGGTTTCTTAGTACTTATTTTTCGGGGTGCTAATCCAGAAGCTATTGTTGTTATAGGCGTTGCAGGCAATCTAGGAATAGCAGATAGAGATAGAACATTTTCAAAAAAAGACTCGCCAATTTACGCACGAAAGACTCTGGTCATCAGCAGGTCTATCAGAATCTTCGGAGTGTAATTCTTCATCATCGGATGTATCTATCGTTACGTTAGCAAGGGAATATGGTGCAGGAGAAAACAAGGGGAGGAAGAATTTGTACTTGCATCATGCAATTCAGTTTCCGAATCTGATATTTCGCTAGCATCGGAAGGTGCATGTTCATTCGGCACTAAAGCAATAATTTTACTTGCGCGGTTAGGCTGTTGGCAAAGAAAAAAAATCCAAACTCAGAACCATAACCAAACCAGCAGAAGCACCCACATTTTGGCGGTGTCCGCCGCAGCGGACATAGTAATAAAGTGGTACTTTTCTATACAATTAGCAACGTCCGCTGTGACGGACAAAACATTTTGGTTACAAATAAACACCATAAAAATGTAATAAAGTGTGTATGTTTTTGTAAATAATGATTGAAATGTTTATTATCTAATAAATAAATATATAATTCAATTCATTTTTCCACAAAAAATAAGAAAAATAGGTATAAATACCTTGAGCAAAACAGGTGGCTGCATTTTCGCAGACATTTTACGTCCCAACTGACATATGCAATGTTGTCACAATCATTACTTAATTTTTTACTATTTGTTTATGGTATAAATAAACATTTAATCGATTAGAAATCGATGAACATGAAATAAAAACTTGGCAGGATTTATTTTAAACAAGTGTCCGTCACACCGGACTATACCAAATTAAGGGTTAATGCGTATATTGGGATAATGGAATCATATCAAAGGCTTTTTTATTTAGTTAGTAACCTTTCTAATTACTTGCATTAGAAAGGTTATTCACAAAACGTCAGTTTTTCAGAGAATTTTTTATAATTGTAAGTACTTATGGATGATATATTTCTAGAAAGAAACAAACACGTAGAAGACAAAATTATTTCTCGACTAGATTTCCGCCCGCGGCCTCGCCCGCGTTTTCAAAGGAAAACCCGCATAGTTCCCGTTCCCGTGGGATTTCCGGGATAAAACCTATCCTATGTGTTAATCCAAGTTACCCTCTATATGTGTGCTAAATTTCATTGTAATCGGTTCAGTAGTTTTTACGCGAAAGAGTAACAAACATCCATACATCCATACAAACTTTCGCCTTTATAATAGTATTAAGATTCGTCAACTTATACCATACGTAAAATAACAACTGCATACCATAGAAGCAGGTGATCTCCCAGAGATTTATATGGAGCGCGTCGGCGTCCCATTAAATTTAGAATAAATAAGATCCCAGCTTTGTCTTGTCGGATTAAATTTTATCGTGTGCAGTGAATTATAATAACAAAGTTGTCTATAGGTTATACAGAGATTGTATTGTCTACATTTTCGAACTATGTGAAATCCATTGTCACTTATTTTTGTGAATAGGACGATATTTTTGTCGTTGTAAGCCATTGTAGTATTTTTAATTTCGCATCATATTAAACATGTTTAAAAATAGATTTAGATAATAACAAATGTAAGGGAGAAAATGTCTAATAAATATACATAAATATCTATATACATACATATTATAATAATATGATCAGAGGGGGCTAAACATAAGAAAGGAAAACTATTTTTAAGTTGGGAAAAACTGGAAAGTAGAAAGAATCTAAGGAAACAAGCACAGGCGAAAAACTAGTACTGAAACAGCCTGTATACTTTAGAAAACGATTATATTCGTTTAACATAATTTTTTCACACCCACGAATAAAAATAGACAAACAACGAATTATCTTCCATCACCACCAAACCCGCGGGCAAATTATTATACAAACACAATTATTAAAAAACAACTACAAACATACAAGATTGAACAATTTCAATCACGATATATACCGAAAGCAGGTGGAACGGATGTATACCGTTTCAACTATACAGGATGTTCAAGAATCGTGATTGCTCCAAAACCGGTTTTAAGTGCATATTAATAAGTTCACTTATCGTAATAACTTTCCGATTTAAACGCGTGTAATTGATTTCATGTTTAAATATCGATTAATGAGGTTCACATTTGTTTAATTTACATGTTTCTTTCTTGGTTCTTTTTTATCTGACACAAAATCTTTCTAATTTTAGTCTTCCAATGGAAGGCTATAAATGATATTTATCGACGAAATTTAATACTTACATAGTCCGTTCGTCTGTAATTAGGTATAATTAGTAATTCGAAGCTTCGAGATCAAAGAATACAATTTTATTATTGCATATAACTGTTATTTATTATTGGTTTAAATAATAACCATTTTGTATCTTTGTACTTATTACAAAACATTCCGATATATTGAAACCAAATCCAGAATTTTCTTAACATTAAAAATATAGTAAAACGGTTGTTAAAAAAATCAACTATAACATTATAAAACTATTTTTCAGAGCATGCTGTATACAGATTAATGCGTCGCTGATAATAATTGATAAGGTCGTCTCTCTCGCACCGCAGTTGATTGACCCGATAGAAAAAGTTCCCACAACACATTGACCATTTTAACGTGACCCCTCTACGCCTTACACTTATATCTACAGCGAGGTCTTACCAATAAGTCGCTGTCACATACGACAAAATAAAATAACTTCGATCCCCATAGATCAGCTATGAGATAATAGGTCTACTTCTTTTGGTTGGAGATTATCAACCAATTTGTCTGGACCTACAATTTAGTAGAAAATATATGGACTGATAGCTCTATAGGAATTCAAAATTTAGCGGATGAAGCGACCAGTTTTTATGTCCACTATGTTGTAATTAGTACTAGTTTATAAGGCGTCCATATTTGGATGATATTTTTAAATTCCGTAATACATTCGCACGGTTTTAAATAATTTAAATTGTATAAATTCTTAAATAGTATGCAGTTATAAAAACGTAGCCATCTGGTCGCAGAGTTGTTTTGTTTTATCCATTATAATTGCATTTTTGTATAATCTATTCTTGGTTTATATTTATCATCATTTTTACGCCTTTAAGTACATTTAATCCTATGGTAGAAACAAAAAACCTCTGAATTAAAATTTCTAACTCCACCTGTATTCCATGGACTCGCTTTCAGTGGCCGAATAAAATATAATACACGAGTATTGTTTAAGAAAGAAAGGTAATAAATAACTTATTCTTACTATCTTATAATCGATAAATTCATACACAACCATTATCAATTTTTAAAGAATAGAAAAAAATCGATTACGATTTACGAGACGGGATTCGAACCCGCGTCTTCTGCCTTACCGGGACGAAGCCTGACTACTCGGCCATTCGTCACCCCATCAAAATTCGTTGCCTAGTTTAAAGTTATAAGCATAGGGACGGAAAAAAGGACTTTATACTGCTACGTAGTGATTTTTTTTTTTTTAATAATTATAAAGCAATTCAATGCTATAAAACTAAAATATCAATTCAACAACCAATATCTACAAACGATCCACTGCATGTCTGCATATCAATACTTCTAGCTAATTCATACACAAAAACCGGCCAAGTGCGAGTCGGGCTCGCGCACAAAGGGTTCCGTAGCAGCAAATATAATAAATTACAGTTAAATCAACCTATCTCAAAAACTATAAGAGATACTTTGATCAAACCAAAAATCGTTGAAAGAGTTAATTAGCATGCATCACCTCTATTTTTTTTAGAATTTTATACCCCGTAGTTATAAAAATAGAGGGGGGGGGACATACTTTTTACGACTTTGAGAGCTGATATCTCAAAAACCGTTCACTTTAAGAAAAATGTTTTTTAGAAAACTTTATATCATTTTAAAAGACCTTTCCATTGATACCCCACACGGGTATGTACATCGAAAAAAAAAATTTCATCCCTCAGTTACATGTATGGGGGGCCCCACCCCCAATTCTTTTTTTTACTATTTAGTGTCATATTTTTGTAGCGGTTCATACAACACATATTCCCATCAAATTTCATCACTGTAGTACTTATAGTTTCCGAGTAAATCGGCTGTGACAGACGGACAGACGGACAGACGGACAGACGGACATGACGAAACTATAAGGGTTCCGTTTTTGCCATTTTGGCTACGGAACCCTAAAAAGGCCTTTAAAACCCAAATCACTTTAAAACCCTTAACTAAATATAATTCCTGTCCCCTGAATGTACGATTGCGTGTACACCAAGCCAATCATACAACCATTATCATCATTACCAATACTTATTGCAACTTTCCCACAAGTCGACTTGTAGCAAATTTGTTTTAACTGGTTTTAAACCGTTTACAATTGCTACCGGGTACGTTTCAATGGAGCTTCAAGCCTTCAACAGTTATATGTACCTATGTAGTAAGAATTAATACTGTATATTGTATGAATGAGTTTTTTACATTTCTGAAAAGAAAGTTGCAAATAATTAAACTACTTCTATTACACATGCAACTAAAACAACAACATAATATTTAAACTTATTGAGATAGTTTCTGTAATTCAGTTTTTTTTTATTTTACCACAAAAAACATTATTACATCTGATGCAGTCGGATATCATAATTATTACGTAGGTACCAATCTTCACACATTCACACGTCATTAAAGTTGATTCTTATTACTAATAAACTAATAAATAATTCAATCACGTTTATAACGTAGTTAGTGTTCACTAGCTCACGTTTAGGTGGGTATGTGTGTGTGCGTAGAATATTTGTTTACGTGTGTGCCTTGAAAAAGATTTTTCACTGTAATATAAATTATTTATGCATTGTTATTATGGTTACAAATGTTTCTGAGAGAAGCCATACCGACTGTAAAGTATAAAGTAACACAAAAAATAATTAATGTGTGCAAATTAATTATTCTATTATGTATATGATTTATTAATTATAATATTACTTATCCCGTTATTTTACTTTATGATGCGCGTTAACACGGGCAGATTAAGATTAAATTCGTTAAATTCCCAGTTTGCCAGTCATTTCAACTTTGATTCGAATTCACGGAAAACCAATAACACAAAACTAATGGCAACTCTAACGAGTCAAATCCGAAATCTCAAATTCAACCCTCAAATTTCCAGGAAAATCCAAAACTTCCTTATTTAACACTAGCTGTGTCCCGCGGTTTCACCCGCATTGCTCTGCTCCTGTTGGTCTTAGGGTGATGATAGCCTATAACCTTCCTAGATAAATGGGCTATCTAACACCGAAAGAATTTTTCAAATCAGACCAGTAGTTCCTGAGATTAGCGCGTTCAAACAAACTCTTCAGCTTTATAATATTATAATTAATATAAGTATACCTATATGAGTATCACCACCATAATTTATCAAGAAAACGAATGTAAGTGTACCAAATTGACTGCTTGAAATAATTCTGGCTAATTGCGGATTGTTAACCTATAAATTACTGCCAGCGAAACTTGTAATTGCTGAGACGTACAAGAGCATAATTGGCTTAAAATAAAAAGTAATCGTACATACAGGTGCAGGGGAAAATTCTCACGCTGTAGTTTTACGTGTCACCCGCCTTTAGGCATCTGGTTAATAGCTTTAAACTGATTTATGAAAGGGTAAAATCCCGTCATAGTGTGGGTCATTTTATGAGTATTATATCATCATTCATCAGCCCATATTTATTCTTATTATAACACGAGTTTCCTATAAGGGTGCAGAATATAATCCACCACGCTGGCCAATTGCGGGTAGGCAGATGTCACATGTCGTCGAACTTTGATTCTTCCACAAAATGAGTCATCGTTTCATGTTATTGATCGATTATCTTTACAGTTATTCTTGCTTGTTTCAACGCAATGTATGCCAATCTTTTCGCATTAAAATAATCCTATAAAAACTATACTGTTAGAATTGTTTATTTGAAAACAGTTCCATAAATTTTAGGAACCCTATAGCCAAAGATAGCTCACGATATTGAAAGTGACTCAAGCAACGTTCCTCCGAAATGATATTACATTCCTATTAATAAACAGAATCTCATAAAGCAAATAACAAAATTGCTTCCTTATCCACACCAACAATATCCCCAATACAACGACGTCTCAAATTAAACAGCACTTAACACGAAAGACGGGAAAAGCACGCAACAAGTGAATATAAGAGATTCAATCACATCACAGAAATCCCGGTATCGACATAATCGAGCGTCTGAATCCCCGGCTATTCGGAGTAAGCTGTAGGCTCTGTGCTCACTGGCCGACTATTGAGTGCCAGTTTTGTTATAGATGTTCTGAAGGCCAACTATACTTTACGTGAAGTTTTTATAGGAAAGTAATCTTTGCTGTAGGCTCTGTGCTGACTGGTCAACTATTGAGTGCCAGTTTTGTTATAGATGTTCAGACATCTGAATGCAGACAATCTTTTATAGGAAGTTTTTTTATGAAAACTAATATTATCCCCAGCTATTCGCACTATAAGATGTAGGCTCGGTACTGAGTAGCAGACTATTACCTAAGTTATATCCTATTACATAGAATAAATATTCGGAATGCAGATCTTTGACATGAAGTTTTGTAAATAATAGTTGTATTTTCACTAGTTATTGCCGCTTTAAAGCTTTGAACTGACGATAGTTCATGATTCATGAAGTAGGCAATCTTTTATCAGCTAACATGGTATCAAATAATAAATAGACTACTAATTATGAGCCTATAATTTTAATTCAGACTGTAGGTAATCTAACTCTGTGCTAAACACAAAAATCCGTTTGAAGTAGACTACTTACCTACTTCGTCTTTATAGCGTCTCAGACTACAATTTTTTCTGTGCCAAATTTATCAAATAAACTCAAACTCAAACTCAAACATTTATTTATTCAATTAGACTTCTTTGAGAAGCACTTTTTAAACGTCAATACATATTTTTAAAATTTACCACCGATTCGGAAAGCAGTATCAAAGCTTAGCAGATCAAGCTTAGCAATAACCAATCGAAAGCTTTTGCGTGAAAACGAAGCAACCAGCAACCCACTATCCCAAATTTTTCGCTTATAATACTTTTGTGAGAGCAAGGAAGTAGAATAAACAAATGATCTCAAATCGCAACATCACTACGTGGCCTAATAAAGAACATTTTCATTGTTCCAACCGCAAAGCTCCAGGAAGTCCACGGATCATAAACAGTTAGTGCTGTGGTCGAATACTTGTGCTCGTATGTTATGGATATTTCTACAATTACAATATGAATGTTACTTGGCCGGTTTTACAAATCATTTGAATATGATGGAAGATATTATGTATTTGAACATAGAATTACATATTAAAGTAATTTTATTATTTTTCCAAGCAAAGTATTGTTAATAGAGCTTAATAAAAGATAGAAACCGTTCTTATTGAAAAAATAACATTGAATAATAACATTCTAGCAGTTGAAAGTCTAGATAATTACACAGTACTATTTAAATAATATAATGAGCTTGCTTGTATTGAATATTTTACAATACGTTCTGGCTTCCGAGAATCTGTTGAGATTTTATCCTAGAAATAGTAAAATAATAACTATATTTAAATATTACTTAGAAGAAAACATTCTATAACAAACCTAAAATATTTATTCACACAAAAGAGCTCAAGCAAAAACCTATATAAAAATACTTTTCTTACTAAACCTTACGTGGAAATAAAGCAACAACTATATAATTAAACGTACGAATAAATCCTGCAATCACCATTGTACTAAACAAGATTAGTGTGCACACATCTTTATCCATTAGGGTCGTGTGTGACAATACGTGCTGTGTGTATAATGCCTTATAGTGTAGGAGCTGGATCTGTATTCGTCTTACGGGCTCTAAGAACGAGAAAAAAAATTGAGAATGTATTTAGCAGAACGTAGTTTTTGAAATATAGGGGGTTGTAAATTTGATAAAATAATTAAATAATTCAAATTTCACTACAAGTGTTAAAACATAATAAACTTTAATAACAATGAATTTCAACAATGGATTTCTGGTTGACCCCGCACAGGTTTTTCCTAGTGGGTTAACCAGGGATTTACTACAATTTATATGAGTTGTAAAAATTGTGAAACAAATAAATAAATTTGAAATTTGAAATTTGAAATTTGATTTAATGAAATATTCAGTATATCGCATTTATAAGTATCTTATCTCTAAATATATGTATACCTATGTACGTATATAATTTAGTAACGCCCAGTTGAATATATAATTAAGACAAATATTAATTGCATGTACATTAAAATTTTAAGCAGCTTTAATGTTATTCAAAAAATCAAATAACATGGAGAAGAAAAAAAGATGAAAAAGCTCAGCGGTCTATCTTCTAGACTTTGCAATTTATTTTCTAGCTATAAAATTTCGTAAGTAGAAGAATATTGCTTTGCTCGCATTCGTTCTGTGAGCATTTTTATCTATTAGTCTTAAATCACGGTACGTGCGCCGTCTATCAAATACCTGGTGTAGTCAAAGAGTTAGAAAAGTTTTAAGATAAGATATTTTTTACGAAGAAATAACATAGGTATTAGTTTTAATTAAAGGCTAAATATATTGAGGAATTAAGTTTAACAATAAATGCTCATAATAATTATTGTACAATAATTACGATACCACTAGAATTTTTTAAAATTTGGTGGCCTTATTAAAAAATGATATCGGTGCCCGGTGGTAAATGTTCAAAATGTTATGACGACTCAAAAGTGCTTCTAATAGTATATAATAGTATTCAATATAATATTACATTTGACGTCCCCCCATAACTAATTGAATAAATAAGTGTTTGAGTTTGTATCACTCCATTTCCCATTTTCAATTTTGCTTTAGAATTAATCTTACTTCAAAATATAACGTATTTAAAATGTTTCGCTGTATACTACAAATATTTATTCCCTGTACAAAAACATAAAATTAAGGAGAACTTTAAAGCCCCACAGAACCAATACACCGATAGAAGAATCCAATCCACGCAATTAGAGGAACAAATAAATCCTGCAATCAACGCTTCCATTAAACGAGGTTAGCGCACATCCCTAACCATTACCGTCTTATGTCACGACGTGCCATGTCTGAAATGCCTTAATAGTGCAGGAGCTGGCAGCGTATTGATCGAATTAGGCATAGGGGACGTAAAGCAAGGAGATAGAAAACGAAAATCACTGATATTCTTGTTTTTGTTGAAGTATTTGTTATGAGTTTAGAATTTCAGTGCCGAAACCACGCTGTGTAAGAGCTCGATATATTATCTCTTTAAGTAATATTGTCAACATATTACATTTTAAGACCTCTCATTAATTAAAAATCAGTATAGTAAATCTTCAAACAAGTTGGCGCGAATTCGTTTATTTCTAATTCATTTATTTAACAATCTAGACTTCAAAAACATGTTTTACAGTGAACAAGAAAATATTGGAATAAATTACTTATTTCTTAGGTACTTAATACTTGCAATAGTTTTAATGAAGTCTCTGGTTGCATCAAACTTACTATGCGATTAATGCACTACGTCAAGTTTCTTGAAATTAATATATATTGTATGCTAACTATTTCGTATCACATTTCCAACTAAAGGCATAGATTAGCAAGGAAACAATTAAAAGTTTTCAAGTGAATCAAGTTTGTGCAATAAATGTTACTATTAATTAAATAAATATTACTTGTGCAATAAATAATTTTAATAATTTATTTATTGCACAAGGCCTAACGCTACTTCTGCTAGAAGCGGTTGCTAATCGTAAAAAAAAGGTTTATCATCAATTCGGAAAGTAGTTTCGAAAAACGACGCAACTGAAAAATCATTTAGTCATCAAATAATCAATTAAAACACTCAAAATTTTAAACAGCCAGCTCTTAAACTACAATCCTTGCCACAGGAAGGGGCAATCGACATTCTATTCGTGATAAAACGCTCTGTGGTCGTTAGAGGAAATAGCAAATTTGATAAGCATCAGAGAATTTTTCCAAGCGTTTCAATAATTTGCTTCCCTGCGACCTGCGTATTTGTTCATTTGAATTCAGTAAATGCATTAGCCGTATGAGGAATCTTATTCATTTGTGTGTCTCTTTATTAATGTATTCTTTTGTTTTTATAGATTTGTATGTGTGGAAATGGATAATGTACATTGTACCGTATTATGCTGACGTTAAGCTTGGTCATTTAGAAAACCTTTAATGGGATATATTTGTATTGCTAAAATGGGCGAGATTCTATTACTTAGTATTATTTTATTTACATAGAAGGGTTTTAATAGTGTTGTAACGAAAGACAGCCTGGTGGAATTGCTTACGCTTTCTCAGGATAAATAGGCAAATAAAATTAAAATTCCTTCTAAAATAAATATTAAAAAAAAATTACTCTTTTACTGCTAAAACAAAATTAAGTACTTTCAATCATATATTTCATTGATTCGATCATATTTTACTTTCGACCATATTCCATAATGCAACATAATTATTAACACCAAAACATCAAATCCACAACCAGCTCCTACACTATAATAATACGTAGAAAATCAACCACCTGGCGTGTATCAATTTTCACATGTAATCAAAACATAGGTACAGCTGCGAATGCACCGTATTTATGTTTATATTTAGTTCGTGTCATATCAAATGCATTATTCTTATTACTGTTGATCGAAAACAATAACTTACAGACAGAAAATTGATCATTAATAATCTTCTTATATATAAAAATCTTATACATAAAAATGAATCGCAAAATGTGTTGGTAAGCGCATAACTCGAGAACGGCTGAACCGATTTCGATAATTCTTTTTTTATTATATTCCTTGAAGTATGAGGATGGTTTTTATGTAGAGAAAACGTAAATATGTACCACGGGTGAAGCCGGGGCGGGGCGAAGCCGGGGCGGGCGAATAATTATAAATTAAAAGAATGTGAGAATGGCTGCCTTACTTCAAAATGAACTAATCAGGTATATTTTAAAGGCTTTCGTACAATAGTTATAACGCTAGAAATGTGCACAATATTTTACACCAATACATAAATTTATTTAAGTATACCAAATAATTTGTATACGTACATTACTGTTATACAATAAAGCTTCATCACTACATAGTATAAAACAAAGTCGCTTTCTCTGTCCCTATATCCCTATGTCCCTTTGTATGCTTAAATCTTTGAAACTACGCAACGGATTTTGATGCGGTTTTTTTTAATAGATAGAGTGATTCAAGAGGAAGGTTTATATGTATAATAACATCCATTAAATAGTGGAGAAGTACTGTTATTTTTGAGGTTTCTAATGTAATGTCCTAAATAACTACAATTTTTCCGCTTACAATGCAAACGCAGGCTGAACCCTACGAGTTTTATCAAAATAATATACTAAGTATTGTACACATTGAAAAGGTCTACAGAAAAGTCCGTGATGGTATATGTCTATCTCTTATGATTAACCCACAATAATTTTTTTTGTCATTTACTTTTTACGACAAATAATCTCTATTTTTCGAAGCGATTTTAACCAATACAGCATTAATCCTTAATCAATTAAATACCTTGAATACATTGTTCATTGAATATAGATCTATATGGCCCTTTACACCGTATGATTTAAGTGAATATTTTCGAAGATATTATAGATTTAAAAATTGCGGGACGTAGCGTTTGCGGCGGTACCGGCCGGCCGCCATTGCACCCGTGCGAAGCCGGGGCGGGTCGCTAGTTATAAATAAATCAAACCAGAAGCCGAAATATCATTAACCCAAAATCGCTGTCATATCATCAATTTTACCCTCTCATCACTTCAAAACAAAAAATACCTTTAAAAAGCCCTTCTTCGAACTCAATCATTTCAGTCCAATTTTATACTATTCTTTGTACGAAATGGGAAATAAATTCATAGAAACCATAATGACTTTAATAGACAAAAACCACAGGTAATACCGACCCGTCGACTACTAGTTTAGGGTTCCGTGACAAAATTGTTATTTTATTAAGCTATTGCATAGCTTCTATCGCGGACCTTGAGCGAGGGGACCGAATCGAGAAATTCCGTAACGAAAAACCTCACGCTCCCCACTCCGACGGACTCGGAGGTGTGGCTTGAAGGCATGCTATATGCAATAGCTTTACCGCGGCAGTCCCCGAGTGCCACACGTCTTTTTTACATAATATTTAATTTTATATGTAAAGACTGTTCTTCAATACAATATGCTGTTAATTATTATGTATTAATAACAAAGGATATCTATTAGTTATTTATAAGATTAAAATATATTTGCTCGAATCGTCCCTATATTTATAGAAAAATGAAATCCTTTTAAAAATAACACCATTCTTCTTTTACAGCTTAGTATGAACGTCTTTATCATGAAATATAAATAATATAGCTTCAGTTTTCTAGAAAAATAATATAATACAAAGGCAGACTATAAAAACAGTTTGTACTTTTCCAACAATAAAAAATGTATCTCCTTTGATATTATTTCTTATGTTATTTATTCCTTTAGGCATTTAACACTTCCAACAAAAGCAATATTTATTATTTTTTGCTTTTAGCCTTTGTGAGACTTGAGACTTGAAAACATTATTATATTTATAGTTTACTCGTGTTCGCTTTTGATACCTGTAGATTTTTAGAACACAATGTTATATTCTATTATAATAAAACTAATATTTTCATTTGAACAATTTCAATAACAATAAGTATTACTTCCTAAAAAATAACGAAGTCTCTTCTATTTTTAATGGTTTTAATTTCTTTGTTATATTACTATTTTTATTAATTACATCGATGTTTGAATAATAAACAAAATATAGAGCCCCATATTCAATCAATGACACTATAAATTGTGAATGATTGTTAACTTTTACGATACGGAACCCAACCCTCCAAGCCGACATGGTCTTCGTTAATCTGATTTCAATAGATAAACATCGAACCATGGATCGGTCCGTTTTAACTTTTTTACAGAAATCCCATCAAAGATGTAACAATGTACAGATAAAGCGTCTGGTCATTAAATTCTTTAAAAATGTAACATACAGTACAGATTTCGAGATAAACGTACAAGTTATTTTTCGTTTACATGTCAATTTATTTTTATCTTGCTTCTGTTTTAACATTTTTAAAAACTTCTGAACTTTCAATTGAAATTTATAGAAGGTATTGTCGAAATCGAACAACTAAATTTCTATTTCAAAATCCATTTTATTGAGTGCAATATTGTATATGTGGTTAGTATTATGTGCTGTATTAATTTATTTAAAAAAAATGAAGAAAAGAATCCTACATAGCACATATTTTACCTACTCAAAAACATACATTAGATAAAAATGATATTTATTATATTTTAATATGTATAGGCACTTCATATATATTTGCAATATGCGCGAACAATTTATCATTTCAACACGAGGCAATTCCATACTTTCAGAAATAGACTTCTGAAAATAAACGGTCGCCATGACGACGGATTACAACAGTGTTCCCTCGAGAAGTGCATTTCGAATTGTCCTTGTTTCCTTCGACATTTACTTCAAATTCAAGCATTTCTTTTATATAAATTGTTGTTGGAAATAAGTGCGGGATTTTAAAGGTGCAATCTTTTTAGTTTTCTGGTCGTAGACTCTATTGTTTGCTGTAGCTTCGTACGACATTTGAAAAATCACGAAACATTAGAAAATATAATGTTAAAATTATCTATTAAGAAAAAAATTGATGCATCGTTTTACAAAATAATTTATTTTGAATCACATGTAGATAAGAAATCTGTGAACCAAAATATAATTTAAAAAATCTGTTATCCAATTTCGGTATCCATTCAACATTTTCTAATCTTAAAAAAATCTCCTAATGATTCCCATCTCAATACAAAACACAAGGGATACATTTAAACAAAACAAAAAATAATTAAATTGTACCTTCTCGTATATACGACCTTGTCAAAATTCACGCACCTGCTTTTAAAAAGGCTTTTTTTTCTTAAAACCCGTTCCGATCCCAAAGCCATGGGAATACTTTTTTATTCAAAACAGGTGCTACTGATTGAACCTTTTTTAATGCACCTCTTTCGTTGGTTTTAGAAAAAAGTATGGCGTGATAAATTCATTGAATCTGTTGTTGAAATAAAACTAGGATCACTGACTTTCTGGTGGAAGAAAAAGCGTTAGCACTTATTCTGATAATAATTAATAATTAAACTTTTAATCATAGTTAGGTACTATTTTCTGAAGAATTCGTAGCAGACCTAAAGACAGAATATATTATAATTTATAATATAATAATGAGACATCTGTGTATAATAATATATGAGACCATTTCTGAAATATGACCTATAATATTATATTCTCTTTTTTATTTACAAAGCAGCATCCAATTAAATGCATTAAATGAAATGAAAATAAGGTACCTATGCATATTTACCTAAATAATCTCGTAACAAATAATACAGTCGAATAAAAACCTCATTTTTGAAGTCGGTCTAAGTCACAAGCTCTAAGCAATATATATAAATGACTAGTGGTCCGCCCCGGCTTCGCCCGTGGTACATATTTCGCAATAAAAGGTAGCCTATGTCCTTTCTCGGGTATCAAAATATCTCCATACCAAATTTCATGCAAATTGGTTCAGTAGTTTACGCGTGATTGAGTAACAGACAGACAGACAGACAGAGTTACTTTCGCATTTATAATATTATAGTATGGATATACCTATATATACACCTATATACCTATATGAATAAGCCTATATTCAAGTGAAGCCACTTTTAAGCTAATTTAAAATAACAAATCTTGTTCAGACATTTTAGAATACATAATCACAATGTTTGATTTTGTGCCAAAGCTTTACTCAAATATAATTTACATTCTAATTAACACGAACAAACACGCACGCAATTATGTAATTTTATACAAAAATTCGTATTTGATTTAATATGAAAACCGTTTGATTAAAAATCTGTTTTAATACCTTCTTGGCATAGACTGTATTGACAACATCACCGGCTTTGATCACATGATCAAATAAAAAGCCTATATTCAATTATACTACTAAAACAATCACCTAATTAAATTTCAGATCAATCCATTAATTAATTTTTGTGTAATACACAACTTCGCTTCGCGGTTTCACCCGCGTTGCTCCGCTCATGCTGGTCTTAGCTGATATATGCCCTATACCAATAGACTTCCTCGATAAATTGGCTATCTAAAACCGAAATATTTTTTCAAATCGGACCAGTAGTTTCTAGGATTAGCGCGTTCAAACAAACTCTTTAGCTTTATAATATTAGTGTACCTAGATAACAGACGTACTAGGTACCTACATCACTGATCACATGCACGCATCTTTGGATTGTTCATAAATTATTGTTTATATATATAAAAATGAATCCCAAAATGTGTTGGTAAGCGCATAACTCGAGAACGGCTGAACCGATTTCGTTAATTCTTTTTTTATTATATTCCTTGAAGTACGAGGATGGTTTTTATGTAGAGAAAACGTAAGTACCACGGGCGAAGCCGGGGCGGACCGCGGACCGCTAGTCTATAATATAAAAATGAATCGCAAAATGTGTTGGTAAGCGCATAACTCGAGAACGGGTGGACCGATTTCGATAATTCTTTTTTTATTATATTCCTTGAAGTACGAGGATGGTTCTTATGTAGAGAAAACGTAAACATGTACCACGGGCGAAGCCGGGGCGGACTGCTAGTTGTTTATAAAAATGTAAAGCCGGGTATCCACTTAGGTTCGCCGTGGTTTGCGAACGCGCCCGCTCCGCAAACCAAACATAATGGATACGTCGTGATCGCGGAGCGCGACTGGAGCACGATCGGAGCACGGCGGAGCGCTCCGGAAGCGGTTTTTTGCGCGATCTCAAAGGGGAGCGCAGGTTGTTCGTGGACGCGAGCGTGTGTTTGTTAAGTTCGCGAACATGGAGTGGTCCGATGAAATGATGAATATATGCATTATTTCATTATTTCTTCTTCCCTTATTCATATTAGCTAGCCAAAATCGAGGAGGTTGTTTGTATTCCACCACAATATAATGTATCAAAATATAAGCTGCACTTCCTACTAATTTGGAGGCGGCATGTTTGCACCGACCGTCTATCGTGTGTCTACTGGAGACCGGAGCGCGGAATTTAGCGCTCCGACAGGAGCACTGATGTTGCAGCCTAAGTGTGTACACTGTACACGTTCACGTTCGCGGAGCACACAGTGTTCGCAATCCACGGCGAACCTAAGTGGATACCCGGCTTAATAGGCACCTAATGTATTTATGTTACTTAGATTAAGGCTATGACGTCATGAACTAGCGCAGAATAGATTAGGGGAATTGCATAGTATGTACCTACATAGGATTACATTTTTACCCGGTTCAACCCAGATAAAGCCGGGATGAATTGCTAGTCTAACATAATGAATTCGCCACATCTTTCTTAACTACGTTCGTTTCTATTTTTCTGTAAACAGTACGCGTTCTTTTCAATGAAAAAAGGCTTTATACCGAGTCTGAAAATACAACTGTATAATGCAAATCTAATTTCATTTTTCTTTGCGTGGTAGGTAGGTACTTGAACGAGCTACGAAAACTGAATTAATAATAGTGTAGTGTTTCCGTATGTTTGATTTCACACATAGACTTACTAATAATATTATAAATACGAAAGAATGTTTTGTCTTTTACATCGTAGTTAACTGAGCCATTTCTGCTATGATTTTTATGATAGTTAGTAGTCTAGAGCGAGACATAGGCTGCTTTTAACATTGCTTTCGGAATTTCCCTTGATAACACGGACAAAGCCGCGGGCCGTAGTTTATTATGTTTAAATAAAAATTGAACACGCTTTAATATTATAATATTATACCTAGTAACCGCGAACCTCGGTCATAGTAAGTCATTGGACGCTATCTCTACTAAAGTGTTCGAAATGTTCAGATTAAATTACCTTATAAATTAATTAACTACCTAGGTACTAATGCTGAAGAGTTTGTTTGCTTGAACGCGTTAATCTCAGGAACGACGGATCCGATTTGAAAAAAAAATTCAGTGTTAGATAGCCGATTTATCGAGTATGGCTAAGCTATTATATCATCACGCTAAGACCAATAGGAAAGGAGCAATGCGGGTAATACCGCGGGTTACAACTTACAACTAGTACTTTATTAAGGTTAAACTTTTAGAATCTAGACGTTTGTTACCACCATGACGCTGTGTGTTCCTTTTTTATGTCATGAAGAATGTATTAATTAAAGAAATAAAAGAAAACAGCCGATCAAGTTGGATACTACTTTTTCTATACTTGACGATCTAGTCTCGAACCCTATTCCATTTATAGTGTAGGTACAAACCACACCATGATAGTCTTATGTTCTGTTTTTTATCAATTCATTAAGATTAATAATTATTGACGTAGACCTAGGATAATAATAAATTGTAAACAATAAACATACCTGTATTTTTATTGTTTACAATTATCTCAGAATAACAACACCTAATATGTAATTACAATTCTAATATTTAACATCCAAGATAACGTTCATGACAATTTATAAATAATAACTAGGTAGGTACCTATAACAAAAATAAAGAGCTCGAAAAATAGGAAAATTCACTGAAATTTTTTGCTCGTAGCATGCATCTAATCAGTGTTTTGTTGTATTGAAGTTAACTGCATTGGTAGCTTGAAAAACACAAGTCTTGTATTCCAATTTTAATTAAATTTAAAAATACGACTGCAACAAAAAACTCACCATCACATAATATCCAATTCAAAAAACACAGTCACAAATCACTCAACTGAAAACTAAATACGAATGATCCTGGCTCCCGACTATTATTGAAATGTCAAGTTTTTTTTTTTTTTTCACCAAAGGCCAAACTCAAAACGCATACAAGTTCAAATGAATAGACGCGATTCGATATTCAAAAGTCATAGACAGCCACTAGACGCGGCGCCCGGGCGACTACTGTTTGTAAAAACAAATTCCCGCGCTTTCGTCAAAGAATACATAATGTATAGATATGACAAATGTCACGTGCAAGGTTAACGATGCATTTATATGGATACGGCAAGGAATAATCTGGAATCCTTACAGGTATGACGAATTTTGTTAGTTTAATTAGGGTAGGGCGAATGTTGTGTAAATCCATATAATGCTATGAAGTATTTTGTTGTATAGTGATGCAATTTGAGGTGTTTTCATTTGTTTATTCTGTTTTAAACTTATCATATAATTATGTAAAACTGATAACATTAAATTAAATATTTCTTTGAAGTTATTTTTCCTATTCCATTTATTTAAGTTATTATTTCCTAAGAAGATTTATGAAACCTTTGAAAAGGTGAAAAAGTTTTTAAAATATATTAATTAAAATATTAGTTATTACCTAATACAAAGTTAAGGATGTCGACAAGTATTAGGTAGTTATTTTTTTGTATTATAATATTACACTCTATTTCTCTATATGTACTTCTATGGTACTGCTATGGTGATTCTTCTTTGGAGTATAATATTATAACTGCCTATTAACAGAGAAAAAAGTAAGAATAACATAGGAATACAAGGTTTCATCGTTTCAGGTATTTCTAGACGTTATGGTCGAATAAAGAAACTTTATTATACCTGAGACTATGTTTAATACTTTTTAGATATTCTTGAATAACTGTTTTTAAAAGTATTGTAGTTAAAAATAGAACAAACAATACTCGATTTTTTATAATAATTTTCATCGTAGAACGGATTTTTTTTTTGTATTTAATGTCATTCAAACATCAACAAGATTTTTTATAATTTCTATATCATACATTTTAACCTATGAACCTACATTAGGTTCTTGTGAATATTCAGTATAACTGAAATAAACTTACTAATTGATAATATCATAGAAATAATTTTCATATATTTATTTACCTATAATATTAGTAAATTTTTGGTCTCAATATTACCCTGCTGTGTAATTTTTGAGTATAAAACACAGTATAAATTAATATGTGGCTTAAACTCGATATTTTAATGTATGCATTGTATGTATTAATGTATTTTATAATATTATTATGTATTTAAAATTTAAATAATTACATTTCACAAAAACAGAGAAAATACATACATGCACTCATACAAAATAATTATAATATTTATTATTTTATAGCATAGTCGCGGTATAAGCGTTGTATGCGTACTAAAATCTAGTAGGTCTATCTATCTAACACAGTTGACATAATTATACAACATATTGTTCTATCTAATCTGTGCTAAAATATCAGTTACCGAGCGGGTAGGTAGTTTAAAATTATTTTCTTATAATTTATGGTAGAAATCAAATTCATTCGATGTCAGTCATTGAATAATACTTGTATTTTTTTAGTTATTTTATGTGTATTATTATAAAGTGTTTATTTAGTAATTATAAACTTGTATTTCTCTCCTTCTTAGTAATAAACTTGGCTGCATATTACATTCGATGTCCCCGAATTTCATTATTTTGTGCTGTTTAATCGATAGCTGGTAGTGGATTTTCTTAACAAACTGCTTTTCTTTTCCATCAAAAATGCGTAGTTTTTGTGAAAATCGAAATTGAAAATGATATTTTTTAAGGTTATTTTTGTACTAAAAACGCAACTTAAAGTAAAATCTTAAGCCATTATAGTATCAAAATGTCTAATTATCACACTCACACGCATTATTTTTAAATATATTTACGTACCTATTACTTTATTTACATATTACAATTTATTTTGTCCAAATAGTATTTTAACAATTTAGTATAGCCAAAAATCGTTCCATATTTTGTATTCACAACAAGCCACAGATAACACAGATTAGTTAATATGACGCAGATCACAGATTAGCAATACAAATATACTAGCTTATCATAGAGTATAAATGATACATTTTAATTTTTAATGTTTTTTTTATAGCTCACTTGCTTCAGTTTTAAAAATCGATTAACTTTTACTTTTAGTATTCAAATAGGTAGCGAGGAGCGAAGCGACGAGCGTGTTAGGTTAACTGTTGAACTGCCGCACGAGCCGAGCGAGCGAAGCGAGCGTGCCGCGGCAGCGGCCGGCGAGTGCCAGAAGCGACTTTAGGGCGATTCCCACTCAAACAAAAAAAAACTACGTAGGTTTAAACAACCTGTTTGTATTTTATTTATGTATCGTAAAATTTTTGTTATTATCAAATGCTATCTAAATTAAAATTACGAAGTGTCTAGTCGTCCGCTAAACGGATGAATAAAATAAATTAGTCGTCCGATTACCGGATGAATAAAATAATTTAATCGTCCGATGGTTGGACTAAAGCAAAGGGGGCGCAGGACTTAGAAAATTTTTGATGGAGTTGGTGTCATTATAACACCTATTTATTATTGTTTTATCGTAAAGATTACGCTAATATAAGCATGTTTTATAGGAACAACTTTTCTCTAAAATCAAAAATGGCCGAGATATTCGCCCTCAATTCGTTAGGTTAGGTTTAGGTTAGGTTAGGTTAGGTTTCTTAAAAAAAAAACTACACAGAAATAGGAGCCCCGCTTCGCGGGGCTCCGTCGACGCGCAAAAAAAATCAAGTTTAGGTTAGGTTAGGTTAGGTTAGGTTTCTTAAAAAAAAAACTACACAGAAACAGGAGCCCCGCGAAGCGGGGCTCCGTCGACGCGCAAAAAAAAATCAAGTTTAGGTTAGGTTAGCCGTTAGGTTAGGTTAGGTTAGGTTTCTTAAAAAAAAAACTACACAGAAATAGGAGCCCCGCGAAGCGGGGCTCCGTCGACGCGCAAAAAAAATCAAATACCTACGTGTGCCCTCCTCCCCCCTCTCCTCCCCCCACAAAAAACCTATAATACGTGCGGCAGTTCTCTAAAGAAATATTATTTTACTAGATTTCCGCCCGCGGCTTCGCTCGCGTTTTCAAAGGAAAACCCGCATAGTTCCCGTTCCCGTGGGGTTTCCGGGATAAAACCTATCCTATGTGTTAATCCAAGTTACCCTCTATGTGTGTGCTAAATTTCATTGTAATCGGTTCAGTAGTTTTTACGTGAAAGAGTAACAAACATCCATACATCCATACATCCATACATCCATACAAACTTTCGCCTTTATAATATATAGAAGATTCATCCGGTAATCGGACAACTAATTTATTTTATTCCTCCGTTTAGCGGACGACTAGCGCTGTCCTTAAAATTATTTTTGACAAATTCATTTTAATCGGCCCTAAATGAAATAAATAATGATTTAAACTAAAAAGTAAACAACGAATTAATTCACTTTTTGTCCTATTAAAATAGCCATATTTCAGTAGACTTACACTTTGCATTCTATTCCCTCTTGAAAACCCATTAGTCTATGACTCGTCTTTCATCTCTTTCTAATCTATATCAAAAATATATCTCTCCTTGTCATGTCATTGCAGGACTTCATCTATTAATAATAATATAGCGGTACTTCAGAACTGTATCAAGTGATCGATTAAATTTTATATTACAAATGACATTAATCTATATTTTTAGCAAGTTTCCTCAACATTTTGATTAACCATTCCACAGATTCATATACATACAGGCTTTTAGTTAAAATTTAGCCAATTCCAGCGAAATTGGTTTTGTAGTTTTTGGATAAAAGACAGCAATAGTTTTAGACTTTGGGGTTTTAGATATCAAATTCATTCCCATTTTATAAGATTCACAATAAATATCTATTAGTATAACCATAGTTAACAAATGTTATATTTTGTACTTTGAATGTTTGTAACGCTAACATTGATCGATTTTGTATGAAATTTTGTACAAGGATATTTTATAAATAGTCTGTAACACAAAGCTATTTTTTACACGAGTAACACCCAAGCAAAACCACGGGCACCACCCACAGATAAAAAACATAAGAGCCGCTAGCAACATAAAAAAGCCAAGATATAACAGTAAGTCTCAATATAATTCCAAACTTGTACAGGATAAGAGGCAAATTAGCTTTTTATAGAGGAAAGCCCGTTTTCCCCGGGAAAGCTGGCATTAAAAATTCATTGATAAAGTCCGCTAGCACATAAAATATGTACCCCGCGTGGTACAAAGGTTTGTTAACTTACCTGTACTGTGTGGTGTATGGTTATAGTGATGTGAGTTTAAACTCAAACTCAAACTCATACTCAAACATTCTTAAATTTTAATAGGTGTCTTTTATTGAGCAGTTTGGTAATATAAATTTGTATACATCTCAAAATTAGAAAAACTGTCACGTATTTCAATGATTTTTTTTTTCGTTTGTGGTATATGTATTGCATGTATTAACTTTATTAAGATAATATCCGGCCGGAGCTGGGGTGAACAGCTAGTATATTATCAATGTAATAGTAACCGTAATTACGTTATTAGTTATTACACCGAACTGCTCAACAAATTTTCATGTATTCTATATTCTATTCTATACTTTTATAAAGGTAAGGAGTTTGTTGAATTGAACGCGCCAATCTCAAGAACGGAAAAAGGTTAGATTTGAAAAAAAGTATGTGTTAGATAGCCCATGCATCGAGAAAGGCAATATCAACACGCTTAAACAAAGCAAGTTACTACAGCCTTATAGAATCATCATCACGCTCATACGAATAGGAACAGAGCAATGCGGGTAAAACCGCGGGGCGAAGCTAGTATTTCTATAGTAGGTATATAAAGCTATATTATCATATAGATGGAGGTAATTTGGAAAAGGCGTCGCTCGTCACACACTGCACAACAAAGCTTTTACAAAGTTTCACCCTCCGGTTAAATTTCAGCCCTTCAAGTTTTATTTTTGCGACAAAAAGAAACCTCCCTACAAAGTCTAATGTTCCTATCACCTAAAACGTAACTTACTCAGCGATTATCGCATTGAAAATAAAGTTTGGTAATAATTGATTGATCTTACAGTCAAAAATTACATTATTATTAAAAACTAGCGGTCCGCCCCGGCTTCGCCCGTGGTACATATTTACGTTTTCTCTACATAAAAACCATCCTCGTACTTCAAGGAATATAATAAAAAAAGAATTATCGAAATCGGTTCAGCCGTTCTCGAGTTATGCGCTTACCAACACATTTTACGATTCATTTTTATATATAAGATATAAGAAGAAGATTATGAACGAATTTTCTACTACATATAATATAATTTATATCCATATACATGTGTGCTAAATTTCATTTTAATCGGTTCTCAGTAATATTTACGTGAAAGAGTAACAAACATACATACACATGCATCCATCCCCAAAAACTTTCGCATTTATAATATTAGAAGGATAGGATGGGATGGGATTATGTATTGTAGTCATAGAGATAGTATGATTGTAGTAGGATATTATGTAGGTAATAGACATACATAGCTATAGGACATATAAAGTATATAACTAGAACGAAACAAACCGCATGAAACTAGTAATAAAATGCTCAATTACGCAGAAACATCACTTTTACATTGATTACATGGACGTGCATTTCTTTGATTTCCAAATGGGGAAAACCCCTCACCCTTGTGCACCCCAATATATTTATTGTTTTGTGAAAAGCTGCTTCAGACACCCCTATAGTCATATATCTATAAATACAATTATACATGGAAACAGAAAGTGCTAATTCTTTTGTTTATATCTCTGTTTGCCGCGATTCATTTTACGAAAAAAAATATTATGTGATCCAAAATTAACTATACAAGTAATTTTTTTAGTCACTAAGATCATCGCTATACCTAAGTTTAAAATTTACATATTATGATGTATAAGTGTAAATAAAATTCTTTTCCAGACCTTCCTTTAAAGCTAAAAGAGATAATATTAATTTTAAACCCACGAATAGACTTATTAGAATTATTTCAACGGGTAGTATTCTTCTTTCTTTTTTAAGTCAGTAACAAATTATTTTTTGTCTTAAACCTTGTAAGATATATTAATTATTATCTATCTATATATAATATACTAGCTTTCCGCCATCGGCTTCGCCATCCCGTGGGATTTCCAGGATAAAACCTATCGTATGTTTTAATCCAAGTTACACTCTATATGTGTGCTAAATTTCATTGTACCTAATCGGTTCAGTAGTATTCGAGTGAAAGAGTAACAAACATACACATAATATTACTCACAAACTTTCGCATTTATAATATTAGTATGATAGGATAGGACTTATCCAGTTTTAGGTTTAGCAGGCTTTAGTTTTGTTTTAGTAAACATATTTTTACATTAGTTTTTTCGTGTCAATGTCACATCAAAATATTGTTATCTATATGGGACAGGAAATCCGTTTTCACGCGATACATTTTTGCTACGCTTTGTAAGTTAATTCTAATATTTTTTTACATGAATATTCTTGAGAAAATTATTTACATACTAATATTTATTTTACAATTAATGTTTTGAATATTTTTTCACACAATAATTTACTTAAAATTTTATATTGTTCATTTTATTCTATATTATTTATCTTTATCCATAAATGTATAAAATCTTCTTACCTATGTAGACACAAAAATCATAGCATGAAATCACTCTGTTGCGACGTGAAAGAAAGACAAACAAACACAAATTTGCATAATTATGACATTAATTCATTTTTCTCTACAAATTATGACTGAGTTAAAATAAAAATGTACTAAAACTTGATGCGCAAACTTCCCCCACCACGCTACTTTTTGGCCAAGAAGTTTGCCGGGCGCTATATCATTGATGTATTACTTATTTTGTAAACAGGTTACAAATTACACATTTCTTCTTTTTTTAGTCTGTGGCACTCTTCGTCTTTTTTAATCTATAAAAAACTACTTACAAGAATTATTCAATAATACAGTGTTCCATATAACAAATTGTTCAACAAATAGAACCCGATCTATCAATAACATGATCAAAATAAACACTACCCAAGTATAAGATATTTCTCAAGATATTCTTCGTCATTAATCCATATTGCCATCCCTGTCACTCGTGCACAAATAAACAATCTGTCTCTATCGCACACTTGTCATTCTCAATCATGGTTTTTTCGATTCTTCACAGGTGCAATGACAGTATAGGATGAATTTGAAGATAAAACGGTATCCATACTTATAATAATAATTATCGAAAATTTTATAGTTTCAATTCGTAGAGTTCAATTGAACTATTTATATGCAAGGTTTGAAGTTGTATAATAAGTTCTATGTTTGTTTTTAAGGAAATTTTTATTAATACTGACGACTGACAACATGTAAAGTTTAAAATAAATACCATTGCCTTATAATATAACTAGGCTTCCGCCCGCGGCTTCGCCCGCGCAGCCAATAAACCCGCATAGTTCCCATTCCCGTGGGATTTCCGGGATTACATCATTTTCCCGGGATAAAAAGTAGCCTATGTCCTTTCTCGGGTATCAAAATATCTCCATACCAATTTCATGAAAATCGGTTCAGTAGTTTAGGCGTGATTGAGTAACAGACAGACAGACAGAGTTACTTTCGCATTTATAATATTAGTATGGATGAATTCTCAGAAACTTGCACTTTTAAAAAATAAAGGCGTATTGTTCACGATACGCTTAAAAAAATTATGTACAATAATAAAACAAAAGATGGCTACAGCTCAACTGATACATTTAATTCTCTTCTTCAGTTCTTTGTGACTATTATATTCCTTAGTATCTACAAAAGTAAATAACAAATTTTTACTAACAATAACATCACTACATCATCAAAACCTGAAGTTAATTTCTTCTATAAACCCTTAAAAAAAGATCCAACAATAACGCTAAATTCATTGCAATGTTTTATCTGCGCTCCCACCATATACTACAAAATAACTGACCTTGCGTAACCGCGTAGGATCATGTTTTTGTGACTCCGACGACATAGACCTTTGTTACCGCCACGCTTCACAAACTCTGGATTAACTGGTTCCATCAATTTAAACTAGGTTTTACTAGTACATCAGGTTAAACTAGGTTTAACTTTAGGGTTTAAAATGCGGTTCGTACTTTTTGTGCTATTAGTAAGATCGAGAATAGCTGTTGATTTGATGGATAAAAATAAATCGCGCTTTACTGCTAATTATAGAGATGAATGTGGGATATAAAAATAATCTCAATAGAATAGAGAAGGCATACTAACGTTATTTCGAAAAAATGCACTTATTATATAAAATATGTAATTTTATGTATGTACTGTAGATGTAAGTACATAAACACATTTTTAGTTGTATATAGTATTAGTTTGTCGAAAAAATGTTACCAGAATCATAACGCATTGGGACAAAATTCATCAAATTAGATAATAGTACTTAAATAAAACCATCGCAAGAAAATTCTTCCTAACAAAGCTCATACATATCGTGACAAAAATAACAAAATAAATATGTCAAATTATTGTTCAGGACAGACAAAATTAGTTCAGTACATTGAATATAGATCATTTCAAAGGAAAATCTATGAGTGTCTTGTTACATTGAGAAGGAACAGAGTGGCACTTCTATCATCATTAATATTCAGACAGGCTACAACCCTCGTGGTTATTTTATACGTGGTTATTAGTCCTTAAATGTTATATAGATTTACTAGATTTCCGCCCGCGTTTGCAAAGGAAAACCCGCATAGTTCCCGTTCCCGTGGGATTTCCGGGATAAAAACTATCCTATGTGTTAATCCAAGTTACCCTCTCTATGTGTGCTAAATTTCATTGTAATCGGTTCAGTAGTTTTTACGTGAAAGAGTAACAAACATCCATACATCCATACATCCATACATCCTTACAAACTTTCGCCTTTATAATATATATTAGAATATTAGATATTAGATATTAGATTTATTTACTAGCTTATTATGTATAGCAGATTTTCTTTCGGCTTCGCCTAACCCGTTTCCCGCTCCCGTTTATTTGTATCCTATTTTCATTTTGTATTCCGTATTTTTTGTATCGAATTTAATCCAAATCAATTACTACTGAACAGTTGGGGCGTGAAGAAGAGACAGACAGACTAATTTATAATATTATTAGATATATCTATCTAATAATATTATAAACTAGCAGTCAGCCCTGGCTTCGCCCGTGGTACATATTTACGTTTTCTCTACGTAAGAACCATCCTCGTACTTCAAGGAATATAATAAAAAAAAGAATTAACGAAATCGGTTCAGCCGTTCTCGAGTTATGCGCTTACCAACACATTTTGCGATTCATTTTTATATATAAGAAGAAGATTAGTAGTATTATAAATGGGGATTATTTCAATATGATAAACATACTTATTTTATACAGTTTGACAAAGCTTAGTAAATACACCGCTGAGTCTACATAATTAGTTGAAGAATTTATTATATTGTTTGCTCAAACGTGCTAATTTCAGAAACTACTGATTCAAACTTGGAAAGCTTATCGCTACGACAAAAGAGCGAAAGAAAAATCTTTTTAGGAACAGATGAAGTTGCATAGATCATGAATAATCTAATCTAATATCTAATTCTAATATGTATATATTAGTATAAAGGCGAAAGTTTATAAGGATGTATGGATGTATGGATGTATGGATGTTTGTTACTCTTTCACGTAAAAACTACTGAAACGATTACAATGAAATTTTGCACGCATATAGAGGGTAACTTGGATTAACACATAGGATAGTTTTTATCCCGGAAATCCAACGGGAACGGGAACTATGCGGGTTTTCCTTTGCAAACGCGGGCGAAGCCGCGGGCGGAAATCTAGTGATAATATAATAATAAAATATATAAGCGCTTATTCAGACACAAAATATGATACATAATATTAAACACTTATTCTGACGACTCTGATGAGTCAATGACACCAACAGCGCGGTCTGTTTGCCCAATCCTGGCAAAGGCCTCCTCCATCTTCCTCCACTCTATTCTGTCAATTGACAGAATTGATAGAAACAGAATGAATAATGATGTTTAGTTACAAACTAGCACTCGCACTCCAGCCTTTCCTTGCGTGTTGTTCACGTATTTGCACAATAGCCTTTCCCCATACAAGTTTAATCCCCTGTCTAACTAACACCCCTTTGTTTTCGAGACGAAAATAGCCCATGTCCTTCTTAAAGGTCTATTCTAGCTGAAATTTCTCGGAATCGATTTATTGTTTACTGAAGAGATTTATTATGATGTAATCGAAAGCTATTAAATTTTATAGAGTTAAAATATTGTATATAACGTAGGCTAACTCAGTAAAATTGTATTGTTTTTTGATATTTAAAGTTCAATATTAAACATTATAAAACCTTGACCACATTAATTAACGACCTTTGGACCAATTAATATTCTTTGTTATTTCTGTTTCTGTTCGAAAGTTTTTTTTATTATTTTGTGATGGATAAAAATATTGTGTTTTTTATAATGTTTTAAGATTTTTTCCCTCTCAATTATTTTGATTAAGTATGTGCATTGTGCATTGCATTTGATTCTAAAATGCAGAATTCCGATTTAACCCTACAGTTGTCGCGTGGTCTACACGTGTAATCCAGTTATAAAAAATTGCAAATATCTAATAGCTCCAGTTATTTCATCCTTCGTGTACTCTAAGAGTTCTAACAGACGAACGGCAAGTTGTGAACGGCAGAGGAGAGAGAGATTCATCCGTCGCCACATGTCGACGGAATAATGTGAATTATTTGATATTATTACGACTGAAAAAGAGGTAGAGGTATTTTTTGTTGTAGTTGTTTTTTTCTTATCATAACAGATATGGTTGTATGTTTTGTTGATTATTTTAAATAGAAAATTTACAGTAATGAAGATTTATAAATAAATAAACAGACTTTTTAATTTATTTGTGTACTTTTTCTTGTTTTATAAATGGTATACCCTTGTAGACCACGCGACCTCACGTCTATTTTAGATACGCGACTACTGTAGGGTTTACTTTCTTCAGTTCGTATTTAATGTTCCTATAAGTAATATAACGGTTAACTAACGCCAACACGAGGACAAATTCCTTCTAAAGAATGTCTGCAATAAACAATGTAAAAACACCACTACAAAAACATAACAAAAGGTCGTACACGAATTTAATGCGAATTATTAAAGAACAAAGAATACACAGTACATAGTAAAGGTTAATTTTTCCAAATAAAAAACACGAAACAGTTATGACAGTCCCCGTTTTTTCAAATTCCACCATCGAGTTACAGGCATAATGAAAAGTTCCCCTTTCTACCGTGAATTAGAAAGGGTTGCCACCAAGGGTCACATGTTACAGGTATAACACGATTTATGGGCAATTTATGTTGTGTCCAAATGAATTTATTAAAACGATACCTACGTGTATCCGAGTTGGTTGTAAATTTAAATGAGAGTAAAAGAGTATTTTTCTTGCTTATATTATAGCATAAAAATTCACTAGTAAAATCTAAAATTTGTTGTATGTTATTTCATTTAAAAATCTAGTAAAATCAGTCATTTATTGTATGTTATTATAAAAAATACAATAAATGACTTTTTAAAATAATTGATTACAGTAGTTGATTAAATAAACGAAACATTGAAAGAATAATTTTACAGACTATAGAATTTAATTTCTGAGTCCGAATTTAGACTGATAGTAGATTTGGAATAATATAATAGATTTAGATTAGACCACGCATATCTAAGTGATCTAAAATTAAGATCGCTTAAATTATACCTAGCATTTATTTTCGGATAGGTACGGAGTCTGAATTTTCACCTTTATCTCATTGATTTTTTGATTTAGTAAGAGTGGCTGTACATTCAGTTAGCAAATGTGAATGATAATAATTATGCTTCACGTCTTGACACACACTTTGGTAACAGTATTAGTACAGTCCGTAAGGTATACGCTGATCTTTTGCTTGTGCGTAAGTTTACATAGATAGTGTGTTGATAAGACAGTTTCATTTGATTGCCTTATAGCGGTTCATACAGTTTGTCTGTCTAGCGTATTGAGTGAAGTCAGCCGTTTCTGGCAGTACTTTTGACTATTACTCATTTATATGCAAAGCTCAGATTACACTATGCGGACTACACCTATCTAGACTTTTAAGAAAGACCTAGAACTAAACCTTACCTACAACATACGTCACCCTAACAAATGTCACTTGACACCAGCTACTGACCTTTCCAATGTCTAGGCGCGATAGTGTAAGTATCCGTTAACTATACAGCCTTTCACCTTTTTAATAGTGCTGCGAAATATCGGCCTGTATTTTCATAGATATAGATACGATTTTCCTGTGACATGATTACATAAATCGAGTATCCTTTTTCACACTTTGCAAGAATATCATTTTATTATTTGTGGGTAAGTGGTAATCGAAAATTTAATAATCTGTCGATGTCCTTTAGGAATTGTAATTTTCTACTGGGGATGAATTTTTCTAGTAAGCTTATAAGACACAAATATACAAAAACGCCCTAGCACAAATTACTTAGTGTACAAGTAAATAACTTAAAAATTTTATAAATTACCTTGTTTTAATAACAAAAAAGTTATATTATAATACTACCAATATGGAAATTCTTTCTTTCTGGTGATACTAGAATATATTATCTCAAGCTAGACTTTAACAATAACATAGACGCAAGGTTAAATTTCGGATAAGATAAGCTTAGATAAGACATATATAAATGTTAGCGCGTTTAATTTAAAGATAAAATTATATTTTAAAAGTAAATCAATTGACGAACTTAATTAATTATTTTAATAACAATCAAATGGATAAAAGTATTAATAATCATTTAATTATCAAATAATAATAATATTACATGTCATATTCAAAATAACGATCAAAACAACACAAATAACACCTGCGCTGACTCACACAGTCACGCCACTCGAATAGTCGTCCTATAAATAACGGTCGTCTGCAGTTGCGAGTCATTCTTGTACCGACTTTGGTCGAGTCAAGATGTCTTAAAAGTATTATATCAGTATTTAATTACGTAATACAACAACGCTTTAACATCAGAAGTAGAAGATGAACCAGCCCTTACTCGGAATCCTGGCAGGCTGGCACAAATTCTTCCATCATACTACGTGACAGTATGCAACTGTCACTGTCACCATCATGACAGTATACCACTGTGGACTTCAACCTTCGAAAAAATTGGATTGAATTGACTTCAAGTAAACAGGGATGAAAGAACTCGCACAATGTGTGTTTTCTTGTGCGTTGTGTGAAGTAAATGTTTGTGGTGTGGAATATTGTAACGGTAATGTAGTTCATCAATATTATAATGTGATGTGCAATCCGGGCGGTTGTCCAGGATATTTGAGCCTTTAATAATTGTGGTAAGCGAACGACGTGCTTATGTCACAAATAATAAGTTTTTGATCCCATGGAATTTGGATCCAACGTGGTGCTTTCGATGGCGCCCAGTGTAAGCTATATTGTGGTGGTAAATTATTATTTTTCTGTATTTTGACGATTGAAAAACGCTTCTAAGCGAAGTCCAGTTGACAATATTTGAGTTTGAGTTCATCGTGTGGATGTGATGGTGTTCTTTAAGGTCAGTTTGGCCGAGCGGTTATGTTTGTGTTATAATACATTGTGTTTTGACATCACGAGATAAATTACCGTACTCATTTCAAATGAACGTACGAGGACGTTTTGTGTTATTGTTTTACTATGGCCAAGCCGGATATAACTTGTTTTAACTTTTAATTATGTTCCAGGACTTATGGTTATCACTTGAGAGTTGAGATACAGATGAGATACAGAAGCCGCTGTTCGCAGCTGGAAAAACTCGTTGAGCTATCGAATCCTATGTAAATCACAATAATACTCGACAATGATTGCTATGAAGCGAAAAGTACAAGCAATTGCTAGACTACTATTGTGTCCTATGTACGTGTAAGAATAGTACCAAAGCCAAATTTAGATGACCGTGTTAGCGGTAATGGAAACTAATTATGATAATCGACTGCCACTTGTCTGTACGGGTCTTCTGTGACTCAGTCTGACAACTGGGCAGATAATAATACAATCGAATGCCACTTGTCTGTACGGGTCTTCTGTGACTTAGTCTGACAACTGGGCAGATAATAATACAATCGGATGCCACTTGTCTGTTCGGGTCTTCTGTGACTTAGGCTGGCAACTGGGCAGATAATAATAGAATTGAATGCCACTTGTCTGTACGGGTTTTCTGTGACTTAGTCTTACAACTGGGCGGAAAATAATAATAACCTGATTGTCACTTGTCAGTATGGATCCAGACAGTGGTTTAGCCTGACAACTGGACAAAGAAACAAATAATTTGAATATAATGTACTACTTAAAACAAGTCGGAATGTCACCAGCTGAAGTGAATTATATCATTGATATTTTGAGTTTTGAATTACCGCTCAGAGCACGAGCTTTTTTCAGAATGGCCGTGTTAGCGCGTTTAATTTAAAGATAAAATTATATTTTAAAAGTAAATCAATTGACGAACTTAATTAATTATTTTAATAACAATCAAATGGATAAAAGTATTAATAATCATTTAATTATCAAATAATAATAATATTACATGTCATATTCAAAATAACGATCAAAACAACACAAATAACACCTGCGCTGACTCACACAGTCACGCCACTCGAATAGTCGTCCTATAAATAACGGTCGTCTGCAGTTGCGAGTCATTCTTGTACCGACTTTGGTCGAGTCAAGATGTCTTAAAAGTATTATATCAGTATTTAATTACGTAATACAACAACGCTTTAACATAAATAACTCTCACTGAACTCAACAAAAGAAAAACATACTCTATAATTACCAAAATTCTCGGTAAAAACAATGAATATTCAAAACAAGCAAATTAATATCTCAAACAACGATCTTCAATGAGATTAAAAGGAGTTAACTCGAGTGAAAACATTAAATTGAACTACAAAGCTAGCTCATTTACAAATTAATTTATGTAAAAGGAATGTTCTGGAAATTATCCGAAACTCCAAACTTCACCGAACCTTTTTCCTTCATACCTTACCATTGTATGTCAATAATTGAATACCAAATTCTGTCACGTGTATATGCGTAGGTGGTTTTTAATTACAGTATCACAAATGATTTCAAAGGGAATAATTGTAGACTGTTTGTAAAATAAAATACATGTTTAGCAAAACGATTTTAGAAATTTTCTTGTTTATATCAACGAACTATGTGATATCACCTTACCTGGACTGGATCTTCTTATGTTTGCTGATGACACTGTTTTACTAGTTCATGAAAAGTCTTGGAGAACTGTGGCAGAGCTTGCTGAAAAATGTCTTTCTGTAGTGACCTGTTGGCTCGAAAATAGTCTGCTGTCAATAAATACTAGTAAAACTAAATACATGTGCTACAGTATGACATCTAAAGGTGCCGCAAGTCAAGACATGATTATTAAAATACATACCTTTCCATGTAACCGTAGTAATTATGTGGCCCCCTGCAATTGTTCCACACTCTCGCGGGTTAATACAATTAAATACCTAGGTGTTGAGTTTGATGATAGATTGAATTGGACCTCACATATTTCAAAACTTACTTCAAGAATACGTCAGCTAATTTATATCTTTAATAATTTAAAATCTGTGGCAGAACAAAATCTAGTGATATCTACTTATAAAGCTTTGTGCGAATGTATTATAAGATATTGTATATGTGCTTGGGGTAATGCATCCAAATCCCTCCTTATATTAGTAGAGCGTGCTCAGAGAGCATTACTCAAAGTTTGTCTAAAACTTCCACGTAGTCACCCAACAACCGATGTATATAAAAAAGCCAATGTACTGAGTATAAGAAAGATGTTCATTTTTGAAATCTTACGTCGCTACCATAAAAATGATGTTCCACACTTACCGGAAAGTATCAAACGTGTCGATCGGTGTCCGTTTCCTATAACAAAATCAAAATTCGCACAGAAACACTATAAAGTAGTTGCACCTCGACTATACAATAAAATTAATAAGGAAATTAAAATTAAAAAATTAAATAATCATAAAATAAAAAAATGTATACTTACGTGGCTAGAGAAGTTTGACTACGACGAAATTGAAACCTTGCTAGGATCTATAATTTAAGCGTGCTTAAAGAAAGGAAATAAAATAATAAATAAATATTATATTGATATACTTCACACATAAAAGCACATCTTACACGCAAACACACACACACACACACAAACACTCACACACACACACATACTCACACTCACACTGACACACACTCACACTCACTTACACATACACACACAATCATTAAAGCGCTTTCCACCTTTACTTGTAATTTTTAAAATTTTCTTTTGTATAAGGTAGGTATACTGTTAAGAATTTAATGGGAGAAGCCACTGGCTCCTGAGACACAGTATTTAACTAATTCAGGAGCCTATGGATTCATATTTAAGCTGTACCTATTTATTTATGTCAATAAAGTTATTATTATTATTATTTATTATTATATAGTAGGTAGTTATATCGGGGCCACCCGCAGTACATGCGAGCGATGTCATATTTGTTAACGCAGCAAACTATGGCCACCCTGCATCGCCTTAATGCATACGTATTGTATTTCTTCAAACGCTGCATTTTTGTTTAGAGATAAGTTTATTAGTTTAAGTATTACTTTAACTCATTCTGAATGTAGAAAGCACTAATTAAAGACGTGTAAATTAAATCTTGTGTTTTTAAAAATCGTCCTTCGGTCCGTCGAAATTTGAGTGGCGCAGCCGGTAGGATACTCGATAATATCCTGCTGCCGAGCTATCAGTAAAGCCATAATTAAGGATCTGTGATAGTGCGGTGCGGACGAGTATCCTCGAACAAAAAAATAACTCCCGCGACGCGTACGCGTAAAAACTGAATCGCTGCAGTGAAACGCGTACGGAGACTTCAAGGACGAGCATTCAGGATCATAAGTGAAGGACATGGGAGCGAGCAGACTGTGAGTAGACCTCTTCACTCCTGTTTTTCATAGTCCCTGTTCTTCACGAAATCCCCGACCCAAAATAGTCGGCCTAATCATTACGTTTATTTGATTTTGTTCATTACAATTATCGTGATAAGTCGTAATTTTTAGTGTTAAATTTTAATTGTTAGTTATTAGTTAGTGATTTTAAGTGTTAGGTACTTTCATTAATTTCGTGTTTTAATCGATAAAACTGCGCAAAATGGAAGAGATTAAACTCATTCCTAGAGAAATACTATGTATCATTCCCAAATTTGATGGGGATGAAAAACTGTTAAACCTATTTATCAATAAAAGTGAATATATTATAAGGTCATTCCAAGATGCGAGTAATAACGCACAAAACTTATATGTATACCATGCCATAACGAGCAGGCTTATCGGTAAGGCAGCTTCACTGCTTAGTGATTATCAAAATATAACTTCATGGACTGAATTGAAAGAAATTCTTACCCAACATTTTGGAGACCCGCGATCGGAAGAGTGTATAGCATTAGAGTTAGAAGGGTTAAAAATAAAACAAGGTGAAAGTTACATACAGTTTTGCCACAGAATACAAAACGTAAAAAGTTCCCTATTTTCAAAGGTGAACCGCTTCACTGATGAAGGGGTCAAAGCCGCGAAAATGATCATATACAATAATACTGCGTTAAATGTTTTTCTGTACAACCTCCCGGAGGACATGATCCGGATTGTTAGATTAAGGGGTTGTAAAAACTTAGAAAATGCACTTAGCGTAGTTACGGAAGAAGTAAATTTTATACAACAATATAACGCAAAGATTAGTAAGCCAAAACCTATAACTCAAAACACTTTCCAAAATTCATTAAAACCTAATTTTAGTACGATGCCTTTAAATCAAAACTTTAAATACGGCAGTCCTCAACAGCCAATTGGTTATAGACCGAATTTCGCTCAACAACCTCGACCAAATTTAATGCAACCACCTCGACCAAATTTTATTCAACAGTTAAGGCAAACACCACAAGCCCAAGGCTATAAATTTGGCACACAATCTAATAATAACCACCAATTGCGACCTTTTCAAAATACCGGTTATCAATTAGGAATCCCAAATCAACAAACAGACCAACCTCGTTTTAAATTTGGCATACAGCATGCCCAGGTACCGAACCCCGGCTTAAATAGCGATGTATCAATGCGTACGGCACCTATGAGGCAAAACGTAACTCATAACATATATTACTGCGATGAACCAAATTATGAAAATTACGATAACTCACCCCTAGATTATAAAGAAGACGCCGTGAACGAATTATACGAGTATACCGATCCGGAAGTAACTGAAAGCAGTTTTAATGACAATAACGAATTTCCTGTTACCGGCCTCCGACGAGACAGTGAAATAATAAATTTAAATTATTGTGACAGCTTCTTAAAATTACCACATATTATAGTTCCCGAAATAAAAGCAAAGTTTCTCATAGATACAGGAAGCAGTTGTTCCTTTATAAGTCCAGCCAAAGCAGAAGAATATTTTAGAGATCATAAACAGTATGAACAATTTACAGTTGTTAGTACCCATGCGCAAAGCACTCATGATGAGGTTATAGAAATTCCATTATTAAAAACTTTTAGAAGCTCACTTTCCCACAAATTTTATGTATACAATGTAGACAGTAAGTATGATGGATTAATCGGATCTGATTTACTTAAAAAACTAGATGCAAATATCGATATGAAGCACCAAGTTTTAGAAACATTTAACGCCAAAATACCGATTATATATAACCCTCCGTTAAGAATCACCTTAGAGCCTCGATCAGAAACTAGAGTATCAATTCCAACTAACCTTCAGAACGGTGACGCTATATTAGATTTTCAGACTTTTCGTGAAAGCGTTCGTACGCCAGCAGCAATAGTCGACGTGTCAATGAAAGTTAATGTAGATGAAAAGGAGCGAAATCTTCAAAAACACTTAACCGATGAAATAGTAAAAGTTAGTAACGATCAGGCGGGAAAATGTGACCGACCCTTGAAGCCGATTACAATTTCGTCTGATTCAGACCGAACAGTGCCTATCACTAAAAATAATCGCCCAAGGTCCCCATATTCGATTCCGTCACCTGATAGTAGTACAATAACCATGGAAAGCAGCACCTTGACTGCGTCTAGCAATAATAGCGAAAATATAGATACGGTTCATTCAGCTCGTAATCTTGATACGGAAGGCGTACTGATTCTAGATCAAGCTGTAGATTTTAATAAAAAATTAACTCAACAATTTGTAAAAGATCACCACAAACGCACAAAATTCTTATACAAATATCTTACAGACAAAATTATTCATAAGAAACAGGTTATTAAGGATAAGCATGGCGGTGAAAATGATTTTAACATAGACATAGGAGATTCAGTTTACATTAAAGGATTTAACACGAGACGTGCTAAAGATAGGCCTACATATCAGAAAGCGATAGTCACGGGACCAATCCATAGAAATGTTGTGCCAGTAACGACACACAATCGTGAGACTAAAGTTCCAATTAAATACATTAAGCGTCCTCCGCAGGTTACTGCTTCTGACGATCCATGTGATCCAAAACCAGGGCCTTCAACTGCACCAGATTAAACGGAATCCCGGAATACTACCCCTCCGTGAAGGCTATGCAGTCGTCAGCAATGACACATGGAGAGTTATTAAGGTGTTAGATTTAAAGTTAATATATGACGATTTAGAATTTAATATAAATAGTTATCTATCATTTAGAAATCAGGTGCATAGTTGTATTGATGTAAAAGCGTTAGGTTCCGATTTTACTACAACCGAATTACAAACAGATTATCATATGAATTATACTATTGATAAATTTGAACAATTAATTCCGTCTTCTAGATCTAAACGTGGTTTATTAAATCCACTTGGTTCAGTTATAAAAATTATCACCGGTAACCTCGACAACGAAGATGCTATACAATTTGAAAACACTATTGAAAAATTAAAGACTAAACAAGACTCTATAATACATAAGATGACGATCGTTACTGAGATGGTGGGTTCGTTATTAAATGTAGCTGAAATATCTAATAACAATTTCATTGCAATCCAGAATAAGCTAAATGTAATTGATTCGCTTTTAAATGACACAAATTTACATCAAAAGACTAATGAAATTATACATACATATTCTGCATTTTTACATAATTTTATGTCTATTTACGTTAGATTAAGTGAAATTGAAACTGCTGTAGCTTTTAGTAAAATTAAACTTTTACACCAATCCGTTGTAGATACGAAGGAATTATTGCTTTTATTAAAAAATATTGAAACTAGCTCTAAGTTACCATTTCCAGTAAATTTAGATAATGTTCTTAAAATCGAACAATTAATAGAAGTACAAACTTATGTAAAACAAAGTCAAATAAAATTCGTAATGACTATTCCATTAATTACTGATGATATTTACTCATATTTTAAAATAATACCTTTACCTATATTTAACGAAGAAAAAGGTCTGACTTCCCTTATCCTTCCCAAATACCCATATGTCCTTGTGAAGGGGTTGAAAACGATGCCACTTTCACAACCATGCAAAGAAATTGATGAAGACCGGTTCCTATGCCCGGAAATACTGACATCAACATTATATAAAGATGATTGTTTAACCGATCTTCTGCGGCTATCCACAAATGTTTCCAGTTGTCAGCAGATTCCCATTTCCATAGATGACGTGAAAATCGACAATGTTCTACCAAATAGATGGATACTTTACGTAAATGTGGAAACAGTACTTACTAAGGTCTGTGAAAATGAGGTAACCCAAGAATTTCTTCGTGGTACTTATTTATTGGTGTTAGACGAGATTGGCTGCTACGTGAAAATCGGAGATATAACACTAAAGAAATATGAAGCGAATGGAAATGATATTATATACCCAAGTTTACCAAACATTATATTACCAAATTTGATGAACTCCCAGACCGACAGGAAGCCTGTTAACCTGAAGGGTGCAAATTTAACTGACATAAATATGCTTAGGCATTTAATTGAAAATAGTGAAAATAGTGAAAACCAGTTTAATAGTACAGTGAATAGTGCCGTCGGAGTGATTAACATTATAACTTTTGTATTAATCGTAATTATCATTGTAATCGTCATAGTTATTAAGTCTAAATTAAGAAAAATATGTATTCAAGAAAACCCTTCAGATTTTCTTGAAACTGAGGATGGAGGAGTTATATCGGGGCCACCCGCAGTACATGCGAGCGATGTCATATTTGTTAACGCAGCAAACTATGGCCACCCTGCATCGCCTTAATGCATACGTATTGTATTTCTTCAAACGCTGCATTTTTGTTTAGAGATAAGTTTATTAGTTTAAGTATTACTTTAACTCATTCTGAATGTAGAAAGCACTAATTAAAGACGTGTAAATTAAATCTTGTGTTTTTAAAAATCGTCCTTCGGTCCGTCGAAATTTGAGTAGGTAGATGTTATGAATCGAAAACACAAACAGAAAACTAAACACACAATATCCCAAAACAATGTTGTAGATAATTCAAAAAGCGGTCTATCAAAACAAGACCATATCTCACCTAACATCTATTTATTATCTTTATCACTCACAACTAAAAAGAAACTTTTTATCAGCTCGTTCAAAGCTTCAGAGCAATAATTTAGTTCTATCGCCCAAGAAATCTGGTGAACTGTTGAACGTAGCAGGGAAAGATTTCAATTTGACTGAATTTATAGTCTCCTACAGCGTACAAATATTACTGGTTGTAACTCTTAGAGACATCCACTATTCTAACATGAATTTATGGAAGTTTCTAGTAGTTTTAATATTTTATTTTGATTATATTGCAGTGGCTGACGCCTTACCACATAAATACGTCGTGGTATATTATTTTGATAATATAATATGATGAAGTATGTACACTAGTGTGTACATACTTCATCTTCATGCTTGTAAAACGCAAAAAACAGGCTGATCTAATACACCAATCCATAAGCAAGTAAACAAAAAGATCACCTCTCTGCTCGGTCAAATTTAGCCCATAATTGGCCAAAACGATAAACAAAGATCCCTCATAAACAAATGCTAAAAATAAAGGTCTCTCGCATAAAGAAAAAGCCATTGGCCCAAATCGCACTTACGAATTATGATTGTTGGTCCCCAAGTCGTCCCTTGCCTAAATAAAGGGCCGTTTGCAGTTTTGTCTGTTTTGTTCTAACGAGCTATTTACGGTCAGCAAATAAAATTGGGTCCATTAGATTTACCTAATCGTAACGCATCGATTTCTTTGGGAATTATAAACTTTTTTAAATAATATTTCCAGTAGCAAGTTTAATAAGAAAATGGTGTTATGAATTGTAATTTTAGTGGTATGGTCAACAAATAAAATAAAATAGCATATTTCAAAATCTCTAAGAGCTTTGCGATATCAAATAAGGTTCTTAGCCTTTACCTGATTTAACGCCTGAAGTTTATTTATTTTTGTGGAGGAAGGAAGCTTCACTTGAGCGATTCAGGGCAAGATGTCGCGATCGTTACAAATCACAACATTCCTCGATCATTCAAACTAACAAGAATTAGTCCTTGTCCTCTATTAAAACACTTAATTTAAAAAGTCATACCTAGACTGGAGTAGATAATTTTTGAAACAAAAAAAAATCGCAGTCGGATGAAACCCATTAGAAAAGGAAGGGAATATGATAAAAATGTAAGGAAAAATAAATTACGGTCAATCCGAGTTCGGGAAGCGGGAGGGGGGAGCTTTTGAGAGAAAAAAATGGTTTCTCTCGATTTCCGACAAAACTACAAGTCCTATAGAAAAAAGTTTAATGGCAAAGTTGTAGGTAATTAAAAGTTCTACAACTTTTGTATTCACAATTTTTTCACATAACCTCAAAATTTAGGTGAAAAATTCAAAAAACCAAGTTTTTGGTCTTTTATTTTTATCTACTTCAAAATTTATTTTTTTTCTACGAAATTTGGTGGAAACTTGCTTTATTATGTCCCAAATACACTGTAATTTATTTGATTGAAAATATTTTTTTTTCGCCTTATTTTGAATTAATACTAAAAAAACAACCTAATTTTCAATCGAAAAGTCACCCGTCAAAATATCAGCTTTTTTCAAAAACTTGGAGTGCCTTTTATTCATTGAAATCTCTACTTTCATATGGTGTAAAAAAAATAAACACCACCATAGTAAATGTTCTCAGGAAATGCATACAAACAGTGTGAAAATTAGCTTTTACTAAATCAGGCACACTTCTTGAACTACCTGAAATGTTTTTATCGACATCATTTTGCTTTTGAATATGCTGTAAAATATTAAACTTAGAACAGATAATTATTTTTCTTTTGAAATATTACCGAAAAGCCGATACAAGAGAAGATATAGAGTTCAAGAAGTGTGCCTGATTTAGTAAAAGCTCATTATCACACTGTTTGTATGCATTTCCTGAGAACATTTACTATAGTAGTGTTTATTTTTTTTTACACCATATGAAAGTAGTGATTTCAATGAATAAAAGGCACCCCAAGTTTTTGAAAAAAGCTGATATTTTGACGGGTGACTTTTCGATTGAAAATTAGGTTGTTTTTTTGGTATTAATTCAAAATAAGGCGAAAAAATAAATATTTTCAATCAAATAAATTACAGTGTATTTGGGACATAATAAAGCAAGTTTCCACCAAATTTCGTAGAAAAAAAATAAATTTTGAAGTAGATAAAAATAAAAGACCAAAAACTTGGTTTTTTGAATTTTTCACCTAAATTTTGAGGTTATGTGAAAAAATTGTGAATACAAAAGTTGTAGAACTTTTAATTACCTACAACTTTGCCATTAAACTTTTTTCTATAGGACTTGTAGTTTTGTCGGAAATCGAGAGAAACCATTTTTTTCTCTTAAAAGCTCCCCCCTCCCGCTTCCCGAACTCGGATTGACCGTAATTTATTTTTCCTTTTATTTTCATCATATTCCCCTCCTTTTCTAATGGGTTTCATCCGACTGCGATTTTTTTTTATCTTTTCATTATTTTTAAAGGCTTCTACCCCAGTCTAACCATATTTCCCCTTGTCATAAAGTCCAAACTATAATGACTTAATTTACATTTAGGGCTTTCTTTCGTTTTTCATTTTTGTTTTGATCTTTGACTATACCAATATACCTATAATTAACATATTAAAATCTATATCTAGATATATCATATCCCTATATTAATTGTGCTTGACATATCAGTTTTAAGGCATAATTATTCATTGAACACCCGCCTGTCATTGCTATGAATTATTGAATCCCGTCCGACCACAAAAGGGTTCCAAATTAATAGAGAATAATTAAAACAAATGAAATAATTAATTTCAACACGAGCTTCAATGAAAGGGGTAGCGTGTATTCTGAATGGTGATTTAAATAAATACATTTGACCCAATTGTTTTGTAAACTGTAGATGAACACTGAACAGATATAATACATTGCCTTTGTTTTCATTGTAGTTGTAGTTTTCGTAGTAAATGCACACACGGACCCAAGGCTCTGAGCTGGAAGGTACCTAACCAAATCTAAAAAACTGAATTATCTAGGTAAAAGTGAGGTCCCATGTCCCCTAGTGGGGTCAGGGGCAGATGCATTATACATCTGTTTCACTGATCGATTTTCTTTAGGGACAAGTAGGTGATCAGCCTTCTGTGTCCTGTCCAGACCGAGACTTTTTTTTTCTTTGTCTCCACCGGGAATCGAACCCAGGACCCCTCGGTTCTACGCTCACGCGTCAACCGCTGTACCAAGGAGGCGGTTATCTAGGTACTAACTACTAAACTTAATATCCGTTAGAAAATTCACAAGTCGTCAATCGACACAAAAAATGCGATCTAAACAAAAAGCTTGTGCGAATGAGAATGAGAATGAGGATGAGTATGAGCATGAGCATGAGCATGAGCATGAGCATGAGCATGAGCATGAGCATGAGCATGAGCATGAGCATGAGCATGAACATGAACCTGAAACATCTAACAAACCAACCATTTATATGTATGTATAATACAACTGTAAAATACTAAAGACTACACAGAAGAATCTAAAAGACCTCATTCATTCTGCTAATACGAAGAATCAACAAATATAATATCTCTATACTTAATTTGGCCAAAGATCTTTCTCAGCTCGTTTACTTCACTTATAATTAAAAAGACAAGTCGTAAAACCGCAATAAACTTTATTAGTTTTTCATTTGATAATCTTACGATATAAGTAAACACATCTACAGCTTTCAACAAATCTTTAAATCGTAAAACATCTGATAACATTTTTATTAGAAAACGAAATAGTGCGGCACTCATATGTGCTCATATCTGCAATCAGTAATACCTTATAGTTTTATCGACGTTTTATGATGTTAAATTATATTATAGCTTTATCGAGTTACAATGTTCTCAGAATTTACATTTTAGTACTGTTTTATTGGTCATTATTTTGCATATAAATAAGTACATAATAAATTACTATATTTATTTCTGTATGTGTGCGGTCGGTTAAATTAAAGAAGGAGAAAAAGTTCGGACATGATGGTAAAATATTTCATAATGTAATCTTTATTGTTTTGCTTCACGCATAAAGTAAAAAAGTATAGCAGTAAAAGGTAGAGAAATAGTTGATAAATATTAATAAGTAATGACCTTTCATACATATTTTCATGTTCCTTTGGCTGTTGACGATCCTTACCTTATTTTTTAACAAATATTTGTTAACTTTGCTTCTAATAAAAAATAATCAACTGAAACCTCCAATGTTATCACTTACAATGGTCAACAAACCAAGCTTTTACCGTGTTGTGTCACACAGGTTAAATTCTGCCGCTTTTCTATTCAAACAGGACACACGAAGTGAAGTTTAATACAAAAATGTTTTGTATACTTACCGGTATTATTTTATTATTTTTGAAGCTATAATTTTAGAATCTGAATAGGTATCTGTGCCATACTATTTCAATACTGCTTTTAATCACTTATTCCGCAATGCCGTACAAAAATCATGGAGACAAGGGGAAAAAATCTCTACTTGTTCTTTCGAATTCTCATCTGCACTCAGGACAGCTTACAAGTGTCGGCATAGTGCTGAATCTTATTATTTTATGCTCTTATATCGTTCTAGATAGGTCACCTGGTGGTTCAAATGACCCATAAACTTTTCAACATGGGCCTGTAGTCTACTAGAGAAAGGTAAGAATAACATCAAACGTCTAAACAAGTAAGAACTACCATGCGATTCCTGCAAACATATACCGTTTGATTACTTAAGTCGATGTTAAATGTATAAGGTTTCAGGACCGGTATATGGTTGATCCGTGAATGCTATACTACTATGTAAGTACAGGTTATAGAAATACTAGATGCGACATGTTTTTAATATTATGTTTAGTTTTAAGTTAAATTGAAAATGTTTACAAAAATAAGAAAATAAAAAGCTTATATTTCGGTTTAAAGAACTTTATTTATCTCATAAAATAAACAAGAACAATACGATGATCTTTTACAGCATATATTTATTATATTATGGCGATATTAACAAAAATCTTCACCATGACATCAAAACGAGCTTCTGATTATATTCTATGTGATCTATCATTATATTGTATTTATTTTAGGGAAATAATCTATTTGTGCGTTATATTTTAGCCCTATCCAACACAAACATATTTTATCAAAGCAGTAGTTCCTGAGAATAGCGCATTTAATAACTTCCTACTAAAATACTACAACCAAACGAACATACTCTTCAGCTTTTTTATATTATAGAAGATTAATATAATCGATATCAAACTACAAGAAAACCATTAAATTCATTCAGAAGATGTAACTTCTTACGGGGCCGATTTTTCAATGCTTGGTTAAAACTTATTCGTCAAATAATGTATAAAACTACCATTTTAAAAACGCATTCTAATTGCCCGTATTTGACAGTTTACGTGGCATTTTAATATAATAGTGTAATACTTTATTGGACAGATAAGGTTTATCCAAGCATTGAAAAATCGGCCCACGGTCTGTTAAATTTTGTCGTAACCACTATGAGACAAACGTCAAAAACTAATCAACTGTGACCGTCTTGTGACCGTAGTACGATCCTTCGACATGTAAAATCAAACGTTTTGAATTATAGTAACGGGACATTTCAGTTACGTTTCAATTCAAGTAGAAACTGAGTAAGGATGTCATGTGTCTAAATTAATCTATCTAGTGACTTGCATGGTTTGCCGAAAATACTCGGAAATCAATACAAATAAATTCTATACCTACATTCTTAAATAAATCTTATACATATTGAAAAAGTATAACTATGAGTATCACTACTCATTCTAGGAAGGTATAGTTACAGTTAATTCAGTCATATTTTGAAGACGTGGAAACTATCGCAAAAAAAGATCCAATAATAAAATTCTTTGTTCATTAGAAAGTATCAAACGCAATATTAGAGTGAAAAATTAGTTCTCTCCATAAAAACTATTTGAAGTTACATCATCTAGTAAATAATGCTGCTTTATATCTTTGTTGTCTAGTCAGCAAAATGAATTATTGAAACATTGATACGGAAGATTCCGTTTATTTAATCCATACTAATATTATAAATGCGAAAGTAACTCTGTCTGTCTGTCTGTTACTCAATCACGCCTAAACTACTGAACTAATTTGCATGTAATTTAGTATGGAGATATTTTGATACCCGAGAAAGGACATAGGCTACCTTTTATTGCGAAATATGTACCACGGGCGAAGCCGGACCGCTAGTAATGTATAATTTAAACTGTAAAAATGTCCAACAAAAATGCTCACTGACATTCTTAATCCTAATTAATAAAGTATAGGTAGTTATTGATTATAAATTATCAATTATTATTATCTCTTTTATTTTTAGTTTGTCTGCGCATGCACTCTAAACATAAAGTAAAATTTCGGGATAAATAATATATTAGGTATGTAATTAATAATTCGCGTAACAAGCAGTTTCAGTGTCCTTAAAATTTTATTTTAAGTAGATATATAAAATTTTTCATTTGCATTTATAATTAAATACAATAAATTAAAATCAAATACAATTAAAATTTTATAAGAAAATAATTTTCACTTATAATACCACAAGAGCTTCAAAATTATCGGGTATTTTCCGATAGGTTCGTTGCAAACAAATGAAGGAGTTAAGTTTTTAGTCAAGGTTAAAAAATCACGAGCGCGAAGCGCGAGTGATTTTTCCTGAAAAACTTGACGACTTTATTTGTTTGCAGGGAACCTTGAGGGAAATGCCAGATCATTTTGAAGCTCGTGTGGTATTCGGGAGATTATTTTTCCGTCCCAAATGTCGGCCAATAATTTCACAATTGAATTGAACCTGTCAGTTTGACATCAACGAACAGAGAAAATTTTCAAAAAATTATCAGTATAATACCATGTAGGTTGTACCACGTGACGTCGAATGGTGCAATTCTATTGGTCGATATTTGGGTCGGAAAAATAATCATAATAAAACACTTTATAGAGCACAGTGCACAGTCATGATAAAAAAATAAAAAAATATACTTCTCTGACGACTGTACGCGAAAAGAAAGAAAAGCACACATAATAAAAATACCTATACGTATACACATTACACATACAATGTTCCAAGTTTTATATTTAATCCAGCTAAAAGTCTATACACAATTTAATCTAGTCCTACATTTAGGAACGAGATTAATCGCCAACAATTTTGTTTCAATTACTTAAGCTTTTAAAACAGAATTATTATACAAAAAGCGTATTTTATGAGCTATTTAATGCAAGCGCCACGCCTTGCTCGATCCGATGGGACTAATGTAATTACCTACAATGAACTCTACTTTACTGGTAGTGATGTGCCGAATATCGATAAAAATATTTGGTCTATATGTGTGTGTCTATGTGTTCGTATTTTGTTCATGGAGAAGACACGTTTATGGTGTAAAATACTTTCTGTTTTTCATTTATTGTTTTTCATTTCGTTAAATTTTCGAAATTGAATTGATTACGAAATATCCAAAAAATATTTCACAAATCGTCGTCAAATGTCTAAAAAATTGGGCAACTTTAAATACAATTATCACCTATAAACCCGTGTGTTGTAAAATATTATGGAAATTCAATCATAAGAAAAGTAAAAATAAAAACCTAAACCACTTTCATACAAATCTTACAATTTCCAGAGTTGTATTTAAATTTATTAGCTTTTAACAATAAAACGTTTAACAATCTACTAACATTTCAAAAAATAATTCTTTAAAAAACATACAATTTTATCGACATCACAAGCACAGCTAATCGTCGTATGAAATTTAGTGCTATGCGCTTTTGCTACAAAGCCATTTTGAGAAGGTTAATTTTTTAATATAATCCTTTATATGCTGATGTTATTATGAGCCAAGTAAAACTTGATATTCATTGCAGTCTTGAAAAGACTTTTTATTAAGTACAAGAGTTTTTATAAATTACGAAACGCATGTAGTTACGCGAAAGAATAGGAAATCTTAACACCTGAATTTTTTTGTATGTACGTATAATGCAGTATTTTGTAAGTGTGTTCTGTTTGGGTTTGTTGATACTTAGTTGATGAATTATTTAAAAATATATGATAATAAGCGTTAGTATAACTTGAAAAATCTGTGTTGCAGAAACAATATGGCTCCCATTACCTATTCTACCATACTGTAATAAACAAAAGGAGCTATGGCAAAAGGCATACAATGCAATTTGTTGTTCAATTGTTCATCAGAAAGTATCATACATATTATTTAGTGTAAAATATGTATTTTTCGATAATGTAGTAGTGTCGTAGATCATCTAGATTCTAGAAGATTGTGTATTGAAATATAACAAAGTAAGGATATAATTATTTATTTATTTATTTATTTAACAATTTAATATACCACACCAAGTAATATTTACAATTATACAAAGAGGATTAATATGGTAGGTACATTAGGCGGCCTTATCGCTTACTAGCGATCTCTTCCAGGCTGCCCAAGGTAAGAGATAAAGAAGAAACGTAGGTACATGTTACGCGGGTTATTATAAAACCCTGATAAGTACTAGACTATAAATATGTAAAATTTATTTACTTTTCTTTTCATAAAACGTCATCATATAATATAAGGCTAATAATAAACTCGTACCAATATAGACTTCCTTAGAAAACGAATGAATACCTATTGGAACATGCATTCCTAGAACTACATTCAATGCAAGTCATGTCTTTAACTTCAATAAAGTACGTACTACCTAAGATTCCCTATCACTCTTTAGATCTTCCTGTCGTACTACCATGTCTTAAAGCAGTATTATTTCCAGTATGGAAATACTACTGTTTTAAGACATCATGGTAACCTTCCTGGCCCTTCAAATAAGATAACATCCAATTGGAGAGTCTAGTCTAAGTAAATACATAAAAAGAAGATTACACAGAAGACAGAACTGACAAGGATCGAACGGTTATCCTTAGTTAATATCATAAATGTGAAAGTGTTTATTTGTCTTTCTTTCACGTCGCAGAGGACCGCCTAAGTAGTATGATTTTTTGTGTCTGAAGATAAGGAGGCTAGCGGGTATCTTGTTTTAACATTATGAGAATAAAATATAAAGAGCAAACTTAACAATTAAAAACCTATATAGATACCTAATTTAAAAACTTATATATACATAATAAAGAAAATCATAAAATTAATTAATAGTACAACTCTCCTAAGCGCGTCTTATTTTCTTGAATTGTTTTTGAATTTCTTTATCCTGGCGAAAGCTCCATAAAAGCTCTGTATGAACAGACAATTTTAAGAGAAAAATATGAATTTTATTTTTACATATAAATGCAAATTCTCGGAAAAGTAATAACAGCTCTCTTTAACTCCTTTAAAAGGTAGAATAAGAAATTTGTAAGACATTTTTCCTAGAACACGCCTTTAAAATGAGACTCGTAAGGAAAATAAGTAATTTAATTATGAACGTAGGAGTTTAAGCATCCTTAGATATTACTATACCATTTACAATATAATGATGTAATATTATGTGACTTTTAAACTTTTATAATTTTTGAAATAAATAAGAACACCTAACCTAATAAAATATTTTATTATTAAGCTTTACATAAGTTTACTGAAATAAGATGATAATCTTTAATAATGTTATATCAGTATATAATATATTTTAATAGTAGTTTCCTTGATTTTAAAGCGATTTATTCATTACTAGCTGCGCTCCGCGGCTCCGCTTCTGTTGGTCTTAGCGAGATGATATAGCCTTCCTCGATATATGGGCTACCCAACACCGAAAGAATTTTTCAAATCGGACCAGTAGTTCTTGAGATTAGCGCGTTCAAACAAACAAACTCTTCAGCTTTATAATATTAAGTATAGATTTATCACGACGATCGAACACTTTACAGCATGGTTACTACTCACTTACACTTTAATTTTTTAACCAAAATACCACAATGACGTGGCACAGCTAGTCATCATCAAGTTATATTCCATAAACAAATTGTTCCTCAAAACAAACGGAATAACTAATTGTGATTCAGCGGTCGTCCAATGCAAGCTGTTAACATAAATCTAACTTAACCTGCCCTAACTCAGCCCCGGCGGAAACAAGTTAGCTCAAGTTAATTCCATCTGGGAACTTAACTGTATGGAATACAGTGTTTCGATATCGGTAAGATTGTGCGAACACTTGTATGTTACAATGTGCACTATCTAAAGGGGTATGTTATCCATACTAATATTATAAATGCAAAAGTAACTCTGTCTGTCTGTCTGTTACTCAATCACGCCTAAACTACTGAACCAATTTGCATGAAATTTGGTATGGAGATATTTTGATACCCGAGAAAGGACATAGGCTACCTTTTATTGCGAAATATGTACCACGGGTGAAGCCGGGGCGGACCTCTAGTTTTATATAAATTATTACCCTGAAGAAAGCAATTAGCTTATTATCTACTAAATATATAAAAGGGGCGTGTTTGTAACCAAACTATCGAAACGGCTGGATCGATGCAATTTTTTTTGCACGTCGAGTAGGTCTAAGAACCGGCCAATATCCATTTTTTTATTCCTATATCATGAGGTGGTCAAAGCAGAACAATAATAAAACAAAAATAAAATATAGAGCTGACAATGAAATAAAAAAACTTCTCTACTTCATTCCTTCTTACAGGCAAAAATGAAACAAAACATTTATGCAGCGAAGTTATCAGTGTTGCTGGACGCTAATGCAATTACATCAGGAGGCAGAACCTATTTAACTGACGGATCCACAGACATGTATATATAAGTAGACAACGCAAGTACCGCGATCTGTATGAAAACCAAGCGTGTCATATTTTTTGTACTGACCTTGACGCGTTATGACGTCACGAGCGCTTTTTAGTGATGTTAATTTCATTTTACGCTAAATCGATTAGGCCGCCACTCGCGCGGCGATTCTAGTATCGTCCTATCCCATCGAAGTAAATCGAAAGAAATCAGATCAAACTAGATCTATGTCTAAGAGGTAGTCAAATAAATGAATCGTAATCGATTACTAAATCGATTCAAGACAGAAAAATGATAATTACCATAGACAGAGGGATGATAAAATAAAGTTATAAACCTTTTAATATTCTAACAAGTAAACTAATGTGTTTTAGCTTTTTCTTACATATGCCCATTGAGTTACCATGTACTACGTACTAGAGAGGCCATCGAAAGAAAGTAATGAAACTGTCAATCAATCAATCTTTATGTCCCGTTGCATCGATCCATTTTCCTTTTATGTTCGGGTTACTTGGAAAACTGAAAAAACAAACATAGTCTAAGCAATAAGGAGTTTTCTTAAAAAACTCCCAAGATGACACTTTAACTAATGGCGTCCATGTCATAATATTTATTTTTAGTACCTTTGTATTAAAATACTTAAAAGTTCTAGGTCAAGTCGTATTAAATGACAAAAAAAATCTATGCCTTTTTTTCTGAAAAATTGCTCCTTCAAATTATCATTTATCTGTTCGATTATAAAATCGATTAGAATCGAGAACTGTTGCATCAAATGAACATCACTAACCACAAAATTGGACAGAAAAATGAGAACAGAAAAATGAGAAGACGCTATTCATTGCTTGTTATCATACGACGCGATCTTTACCGTGCCAAGTAAAAGCCGCAATGTATTCCGAATCATTTCGTATGATTTGGTATCCGTGTTTGTCACGATCGTTTTCCACAGATATTCTTTATTTGATTTTAAAATAAATAGTGCATATTCTGATTAGAAAATTACTTACCGGTGGAAGGAAACATCTCTGCTAACTCGGCCACTCACAGCTGTGGAGTTTCTACAGTTTATAACGGCGTAATTCGGCATTTTACTTTATTCAGCTTCACGTCTTTCCTTGGCGAACTGCAAGCGCGGACTGAGTGTAGGCCAGCGTCAAGTAAGTTTCATAATCGTAGTTTGGACACGGGAAGTACATACACTCGCTTAGTCTATCTTGATATATGTCCGTGGACGGATCGCTAATCATGCATGTCCAAAAGCCTGTAAATTAAAAGAATATTTTTCTATTATTTTTTATATCATTTATATCATCAAACTCAAGCATTTATTTATTCAATTAGGCTTCTTTTAGAAGCGCTTTCGAATGGTCATTACATATTTTAACATTTACCACCGATTCGGAAAGCAGCATCATAATACTAAAAAAGTCACGTACACTCTCAAACATACAACTTCCAAAACCAAACTACACAGACACACCCATACACAGACACACCCATAACTCCAGAACATCCAGCTACTTTGACTTTTCAAAACTAAGTGACTTTACGCCACCTAATATCCATTCGAGGCAAGGGTCGACCTTTGCCCTGCAAAATTTACGATTGCCCTAGATTTACGGCACTCGTTAAGTATTCAGAGGGTACATTGTTTTTGTGTTGGTGGGTACTTTATGATTTGTCTTTATTTTGAGTGTGAATTACGTTTTGGAGTTAAACTCTGTAAGTCAAAACTTTTTAGACGATAAAGAATATAGCCAAAAAGCTTATGTATTCTTTTTTTAGACGTTATAATATGATGGTAAATCAAGTAAATAAAAAAATGTGTGCGTGTACTAGTGTACACACGTAAGAAGTGAAACTTCTTTATGACCTTATTTTTCAAAAAATAATTTACTATATGCAACTTTACAGAAATACGTCGAATCATGTGTGGCAGGGATAAGAAAAAGATGGCGCGTAACGGAAAAATGTCACGCGTAACTCAAAAATGTTACACTAAATTTTTTTCCAACCCCGATAAAGAAGTTTCACTTCAATTATTACGTTCGTTCGTTTGATAGTTTTAAAACCCTGTTTATTGTGGAATGTCTATTAGGTACGCTTTTTAGCTAAAAAGTTTAAACGTAAAATCAAAACTTTTTAGATGATATAGAATTTGAATTGTTCGTTCGATAGTTTTAAAACCTACGTTTATGTTTTAAAAGCAAACACTTCATCAATTTCTGTCTAGTAATTTTGATGTTGTATAATATGCTGAAATTTTTACTACGGTATTTCGGTAAATAAATAATATTATCGGTAAATAAACTTGACTATGTTTAGATGTTCGCTGTTTGCTCTACTTAAACGCATTTTGTATAGCTTTTATTAGGGATCCACATGAAAATTCTTATTCATTCTAAATCTTTATATTTATACCTACTTGCTTTTCGCCCGCGTAGTCAAAGGAAAACTCGCATAGTTTTCATTCCCGTGGGATTTTCGGAACAAAAACTATCCTATGTAATCCAAGTTACTATGTGTATGCCAAATTTGTGTGAAGCAGTAACAAACAAACATACAAACTTTTGCATTTATTATATTAATAGCAGAAATATACCGAACAAATCGATATGTCATATTTTATAGAATAGTAAACTATGCATTAGATTATGGGAAAATCTGCGACAAAGTGTTGTGTACATGAGTTCACACAATTATCAGAAATTATTTAATTTTATATTGAAGAACAATTTTATGATTACATACATCGATGTTTCTGAAGTGAAACTTATTTAGGCGCTTTACGACTAACGAAAATTTCGAAGTATACGACTTCGAAATTTTCATTAGTTTAGAAAGCGCCTAAATTTTTAACGAAATTTTCAAGGTAGCATCATGATGCTCCCTTGAAATTTTAGTCGTAAAGCGCATTTTGTCATGACAATACCGTCATGTCATGGAGTAAGGCGACCATTTTGGTACCTTGCCAAAGAGGTTTCACTTCTGGCACGTGTTTTTTTTTTCTTTTTTCTCTTATTTTATGACTGCTTAAGTATCCTAATCACCATTTAAATAATTATTATACACATGATTTTCTCGTATCATTACTCTGAGGTTTTAAAATGGCTTTATAGCTAAAACAAATGATATTACACTCTCCGGAAACAGGCGGCGTAGGATAATTAGGTTTCCTTACTAAGCGCTTTTTTACCTTTTCGTTAATAATATCACCCTCATGCATAATAGAGATCCTTACGTATTTCCATGAAAATTTAAATTCAATTTGTAGCGTTAAATCGGATACAAAATACACTTAACACCTAATTGATTGGTACATAATATTTTAACAAGTAATTATTCAAAAAACAAAAATTAAATGATAACGTAAATATTATTATATACATACGTAGCTAAAAGCCTCTGAATTTGTAATAATTCTAAATTTTTAAAATCACATTAATTTATATATTTATTTATTTATTTATTTTCTTTATTGGAAAACATACAGAGACAAAGACAGAGATATATAAAACAAAAAATCTTATTAACTAAAGATACATGAAAATGCCTCCTTATAGTGTTTTCACTGGGAACATATGTTATTATTTTTGCCAACACTCAGCAGTAAGAGAGACAAGAAAAAATAATCGATAAGTAATATTTATCATGCGTACATAAAAACGGAGGTAAACAAGTATTTGCAAAATCTTTACACATTAACATTCTTACATGTTCAAAAGCAATTTTTTTACATTCATTTTGTAAGACGAAGAGGAACAAGAAAACATATCAAGATCATTCATATAGGTATTATAAAAACTGGACATTCTGTGAAGAGGCACACGAAGACCCGTATTGGTTCTGGCGGTCGGTATATGAAATAAGTCTTTTGAGCGTGTTGATCTGGATGGGATGCGATAATTTATTAAGCTAAGAAGTTCTGAACAGGCTATTTCTCCTACGCAGATTTTTCTTAACGTGAGAGAATCGATTAAATTTCGGCGCTGACTTAACGAAAGAAAATTGTAACGACGCAGAAGATCCTCGTAATGTTGCCGACCACCACTTAGGCGGAAATTTAGGATGCGTAGAAATTTCTTTTGAACCATCTCCAATTTATTTATGTAAATATTGTAAAACGGATTCCAGATGGGACAGGCATACTCCAATTGAGATTGCACAAGAGTTTTATAGAGACATACAAATGCGTCTCCGTCCTTGAAAGCCTTAGTAACGCGTGTAATAAAGCCCAGCATGCGGTAAGACTTACTGAGTATGTGGTCTATATGTTGATCGAGTATTAAACATTCATCGAAGTAGACACCGAGATCACGAATGCAGGAAACCGAATCCAGTTGGTGACCTCCCAGATTAAATATTGTTGGAATTTTGTTGTTCTTTTTAGAGTAAGTAATATGTTTACATTTATTATAAGCCAAAAATAATTTATTGCGTTTACAATAATCATCCAATCTATTTAGGTCATCTTGAATATGAAGTATATCCTTGGTATCAACAACATTAGAGTACAACTTTAGGTCGTCTGCATACAACAAGAATTTACATTTTTCAAAACATTGTGAAATATCATTAATAAATAAGTCAAAAAGCAGGGGCCCGAGGATCGAGCCCTGCGGGACGCCCGAGGAAGCAGTAACTTGAGTGGAAGTGTAACCGTTAATAACAACTGATTGTACTCGATTGCTTAAATAAGCAGCAAACCAGCGTAGCAAATTTCCCTTAATTCCATTAAATGATAATTTTTGTAGTAAGAGTAAGTGATCTACCTTGTCGAATGCCTTTTTAAAGTCAGTATATATCGTTTCTATTTGTTGTTTATGATCCAGTGCATTGAATAAGTAATTGGAAAAGACAAGAAGATTCGGTACGGTTGACCTACCAGCGACAAATCCATGCTGTTGGTCTAAGATGAGATGTTTTAAACTCGAATAGATGTGTCGGTGTATTAAAGTTTCAAATACTTTGGGAATGGCCGAAAGTATCGAAATGGGGCGGTAATTCTCTACATCATTTCTCTCGCCAGATTTAAAGATAGGTGTTATGTATGCTTGCTTCCATATATTTGGGAAGGAACCAGAACTCAAGCATTTATTAAAGATAATCTCCAAAGGGGTACAGAGTGTTTTACTGGTTTGTTTAAGAAAAACTGGGTTTATTTTATCCGGAATCCGAATTATATAAGATGTGTTGCTGATAAATATCATTCGTTAAACAAAATCTTTGCACTCATTCAAACACAATTAAAATCGATACTCTCACCAGACTTTACTGACCAAAACTAGAATACCTACAACATAATTATAAAAAAAGATGCAGTTAATCAAGACACTCAATAAATCCAAACAAATTCATTCCAATATCACAACAAATTCGATGGCAAAGCTAAACTACACACTAATATTATTTACCATACCTACGGAATCACTCACTTCGCCCGACACACACTTAACCACCCGTCTATTTGCCAGCAGTTCGTTAGCTCAACATGTAACAGTAACACCGTCGGTATTTTGCGAGATATTTTTAGAAAATTGAGTTTTTATCCCGAGCTATGACACTCTACGTTATTGGATACACTACTACCAATTTCATGTGAACTTACGTATATTTTTGTTGTATGTGCTGCCAATATTTTAATTGGATAGTGCGTATTGTTGTGCTGTTAAAAAGAAATGAATTTGTTAAAAAATCGTAATTGAATTTTCTTCCAGGTACCATGTTCTATCAGATTTATAGTTGATTGTCTTAAATTCTATAACTATAGTAATATTCTATAAATATAGTAATAACTATATTTAATATTATGACCTACTTTATGGGTAATAGCAGCTTTCCGACCGCGGCATCGCAGCGTAGTCTAAAAGTTAAGAAATTAATACTAAAACCTTTCTCAATAACAACGCTTATGTTGATGAAAATAAAATGTAAATCGGTGCAGTACTTTTTGAGATTATCGCGAACAAACAGACAGGCAGTTGCGGCTGGAGACCATGGTTTATCTCTAGAAAAATATATAAAATTCTCGAGTTGCGGTATTTGAAGTTAAACTGCTCCGAAACGGCTTGACCGATTCTCAAGAAATTTTATGTGCATATCGGGTAGGTCTGAGAATCGGGCATTAATTTTTCGTTCCCTTAATGATAAGACTAAGTCAGAACAACGTTTGCGGGGACTGCTATTAAAACACAATTTGTAGAGCTGAAGCTATTTTCCTCCCTATACTATTAAATTTATGAATTTTCACGGATACAAACTGAATTATCGAAATTCTATTGAATACAAATCCCATTGAAATTAACTGTACTCCCAAACGTCAAATAATGTAATTCAAAGCATAAATATTTAGCATTGCAGATCGAAATAGAGCCATTAGGTTAAATAGGCCTAATACACACATAGATTTTAAAACGATAATAGTTTCACCGGTTGAATACCGCTGTAAGGGTTGTTTCACACCATATAAGTTAAATAAAAAAACTATAATATATTTATTTAAAATGTAAGGTAGAATTATCTTCTTGCTATGGGGCAAACTTAATTATTTGTATTCAATATAAAATATTTTCAGTGAGTATAGAATGTAAGTCTCTAGTTGCCTCCATGCAATTAAGATTTATGATTTTCTATACCAATGATACTTACCTTTTAAATATCAACTTCTTGTTTTCCTGAAGACTTCAAAGTTATAGTGATAGGTTTTACTATTTTATCAGCGTTGAAAGCTGCTTACTGTAGTCTTGTTAAATACAAAACATATTATAATATTACTAGTGGTCCGCCCCGGCTTCGCCCGTGGTACCTACATGTTTAAACTATCCTATCTCTCAAGTTGGATCGAACTTGCACATGGTGTGCGAATTTTATTATAATCGGTTTAGTGGTTTAGGAGTCCATTGAGGACAAACATTGTGACACGAGATTTATATATATTAAGATGAATACCAGCTTTGATATAACAAATGTATATTAGCACTCAAACTCAAACATTTATTTATTCAATTAGACGTCTTCTAGAAGCACTTTTGAAACGTCATTACATATTTTTAACACTTAACATTTACCACCGATTCGGAAAGAGAAGAACCGTCAAGAAACTTCATAGTTGCTCTTTTAAATCATGTCAGTTTTACAATTTAATTTTACAAAATACATATTGTAACATCATATTATATTATAATAATATGCCAAAGAACTATCCTGTGGTTTTTACGCGACAACCCTCCATGGGTTTTTATCGTCCATATTATATTCCTTAATACTGTAGTAGGCACTTTTTATTTCTTCTTTGTAGAGATGTCTCTTCATTTAAAACCTGAATGTTAGATATTATATGCGACTAAGAAACTAAAAAAAAATGTTCTCTTTATTAACAAATTATAACATACCTCGTATATACAAAAACCTCGTATGAAACCGTACAATTTTACAAAATTCCCGGGCATTCCATCGACCGCGATACGCCTAAACCGAAATGTTATCTAACCTCAGGTAATTGGGGCTTTAAATAATTCTGCGGTCACATATAAACTTGCTATTGGTTATCTGAACTAGTAATTTGTCGCGGCCTCGCTTGGTGAATGGTTAACTGAAAAAGAGGAAAGTTTTCAGATTTAAAGTCTAATGTGTGAAAAGATACTTTTAAAGTAGGTGCATTGCTTTTCTTATGAGGAGTAGAACACGAAATTGTTTATATTCAATAAAATGTTAGACTAAGGTTTAGACCACAGGTTTAGACTATAATAAATTATTAGTGTTATTACTTTGTCAAATTATCCGGTATATTATGTAGAGAGCAAATAAACTACTTAATTTTATAGTTTAAAACGGACCTGAAAACTATCATTTTTTCAGTCTATTTATTAAAATAAGAATATATTTTTATTATTCTGTATACAGTGAAAAGTATTATTTTATATTATTCTGTATTTAAATTAGACCTTTAGACTGTAATTACTTTGCCAAATTATTATAATGTACCTAATTATTATTATGTAGAGAGCAAATAAAATAATTTTCCATTTATCTTGAACTCGGGACTTTCCAGTATTGAGACAAAATATTAACCACTCAGTCATCATCAGTAATACCATATCATTTCGCGGTTTGCAAAATTAATTAAAGTCTGCAATTGTAATTAATCGATTTAACTGGATTAAAAATATTGTTACCGCGATGTTGGCACCAGTCAAATGGGTATTCATATTTCTGTTGTTTGGTTTTCATGTGAGTTTGAAGTTATAATTATATAAGTTATTCGTTTAGTTAAATGAGGAATCCTTAAGGTTTTTAATCTGGGTTTAAATTGGACGCTTTCATTTTACGACACACCCGTGTCCAGATTGTACAGCGTTGAAACATAAATAATTTCGACAAAACTAAATTCAAATATTAAAATGACTATTCAAATAAAAACTGAGAGACAATTATTTCAGCATTATAACAATGTTCGTTTTGATCCGATCTGTTTGACCTGTGATTCGGGATAAAAACAAAAAGATACGGAATTTTTCACTTTGACACTTTTCAATATTGGTTCTATATTTTCAATGTTTACTCGCTACCAAAAAAAAAAACTATATCTTTATCAAATACTAGAAGCGCCCCGCGGTCTCACCCGCATGACTCCGCTCCTGTTGGTCTTAGCGTAATGATATATAGCCTTCCTCGATAAATGGGCTATCTAACACCTAAAGAATTTTTCAAATCGGATCAGTAGTTCCCGAGATTAGCGCGTTTCTTACAAACAAACAAACCCTTCAACTTATAATATTAGTATAGAAGTAAATACGCATAATTAAAATTACTATTCCTCTTTTCAGCTCGCCACTCCTCAAAATACACTACAAGCTATACAAGACTTGTTCCCCGGATCCAACCCACCTCTAGTAGTGCTATTGAATGAGCAACGCCACGGCACGGTGTATGATCTGGCAGAAGATGCTTCTAGATCTTTGGAAGAAAAACATGATGACGAGGGAGCGTACTTTCTGTTTCATCTTTTACGTGTAAGTAAATTATTAAAATATTAACTGCCCGAGCAGACATTGGTCTGATAAGAACCTTCTTTGTGCTATAACAAAATTAGCTGAATTCTCTAATATTTCGCTTAGCATCACATTTAGCAATTCATTTTTAGTATATAGATGGCTCGTTACAGTCTGTAATAGTAATATCTATACATCTATACAAATATTATAAAGAGGAAAGGTTTGATTTTTTGTTTGTTTGTTTGTTTGTATGAATTGAATAGGCTCCGAAACTACTTGGCAGATTTGAAAAATTCTTTCACTGTTGGAAAGCTACATCATTTCTGAGTGACATAGGCTAGGTTTTATCCCGGAAATCCCACGGGAACGGGAACTATGCGGGTTTTTTTTTGAAAACGCGGGCGAAGCCGCAGGCGGAAAGCTAGTATTCAATAAATTAAGAGAGACCTTTTTGTGCTGGATGGGAATCTACTAGATTAGTTTTCCACGTTTACAGTTAGATCTTTATAAAGAATTTATTATTTGGATTTAGTTTTACACAATGTTGGAGTTCAAAACTAAAACGCAACTACAAATTCGTATACACGATTCGTAAGCTCGTACAACCAAGCATTCTAACAAAACAACTATTGCTTTTAATGTTATTTCTGCATCTCAGGTAGCCAATGCAGGTCCACGTTAAATTGGGACATTGTATAAATATGGCATTACGTGTACTTACGAAACAGGACCTGGCTTGTAGCCAAGTCCCGGGAGATCCCTAACTAGTAATGTAAAAATTTGATAGCTAACTACGCTTTAACTTTCAAAGTAAATAGCAAAGGACTATGCAACTTTAGAAATATTTTACTAAGCGGCAATTGTATGCAAATCCTTTGCAAATACGCTGTTTGTTTTTAAGCCTCTGTTTTGAGTTTTAGTTGCGATTTTTTTAATTTGTATTAAACTCTGTATGAACTATTTAGATTCATAAAATCAATTTCACGATTAGTATAGAATTAGAAAGAAACTTGTAGCTTGATCTTCGTATATTTTATCCGAAGAATAGTGAACATATATTTTTATCATAGATACGAAAGATTGTTATTTTCCTCATTGATGTAAAAGTTCGAAGAAAATAAACGAATGTTCCCTATCCAACTTATAAGTTATAGTCAAGAAAAACATTGCTACCAAAAATAACTTAGTATTAAAAATTACTTACTACATTGTCTTAAAATATGATAGGAAAAAGTCAAATTTTTAGAACAGAAAAAATTTGATTGCTCAGGTGGCTAAGAAGCTAGGCGTTGCCCCGGTTTGGCAAAAAGACGCGGCTTCTAATCCGGCCTTGTGCTCGATTTTTTCTATTCTTTAAAAACTTTCATTTATAAAGCACGTGAATGCTCTAATAGATACTAAATATTAATTACTCTTTTGTTCTTACAGACGACTCAAGAAAACGAACCATTAGATCCAGAAACGGATAGAACATTCGAGAAAACCAAGTCCATATTGGGAGAGGCGCTCCGAGCAAGATGCAATAGATATGACAGGTGTGTCAAGCGTTGTGTAAAGAAGAGATATACTTGTACTGTTTCGTGTAGAGAAGAATATGATGTATATGAAGTATGCGAACAGGTCACTGTTTGCAAGAAGTGTAAGGGAAAGACCATGCCGCCGTATTGGTTGTTGTAATAAAACACTGCTTATCTGAAAAGGAGTTTTATTTTTACTTATATGAATAAATATCTAATCTTTATGCATGTTGCAAAAATCCAAATATCTAATCATAGAAATACACTTTAAAATATGTCTATTAGTTTTGCGTTTTTGCTTGTAGGTAGGTATGTTTGTTTATTAAAGCATATTTTCGCTAATGAGTTTCTTAGACAAATTTATAAATTCAGAAATCTTGTAAAATTGTGCATACTCTATAATTATAGTGTATACGTAATTCATCGAGGCTTTGTCTAGATTTTTACATAAATATAGTAAACAGAATCCCCAATCATTTATTTTCAGAATAAATTTCCACAAATTTTGATTCAGCTTGTGAAAGGGATCAACTTGAAGTAAACTGTCTTACTTATAACGAAAATATTAACTCTGATCCAAAACTTACCCTTACCCTTATCATTATCAATGCTCAAATATTTTAGTAAGTTGAGAATAAATATAGATTTCTTGAAGAAAGTAAAAATAACTTTTTACTATTCGATTTTTCTTTAGTTTCACTTTTATTAAAAATATGATATTGGTATTAACATTCAGAATTACTGTACATAAAATATTAAAAAACTAGCTTTCTGCGCGCTGCGTCCGCTTTGAAGAAAACTTAACAAATGATATGCTTAAGCCTTCCTGAAGAACTACTGTATCTATTAAAAAAATATCATCAAAATCTGTTGCGTAGTTGTAAAGATTTTAGCATTCATAAGTAATTTTTTATAGGTACTATGTAGGGATAAGGTTGCATTTCCCTGTTTCACTTTCATGAGATAAGCCTTAAATTCACACCTAAATAAGATTTAATTCTACGTCTTATTCTAACCTAAACTGAAAATTGAACGTATAATGTACAAAGAGTATAAAACTTGGACCCCAACCACCAAAGAGACCAGAAAAATCTATGTAATAGCTGTAACATAGATCTAAACGACAACTTCACAACAATATTATCTAAGAATTTTCCAAAGCCTCCTCATGTTGAAGATACAAGAGCTTTCTTTAAAGAAAATCCCATTTTCCTATTACATGAAAATAAATACAAATGAATGCACGCTCCGAGTATTCTTTAATATTTTCCATTTTATATTCTTGGATTATACGATTCCTGATACAATGCAATCGAAGTCACTCGAACATAACCAAAAGCCATACTTGAATCTTGTTAGGGACCTACATTGATAAAATATTTTACAGGTACGTACTCTTACATATTTCAATTCATACAAAGTAAAAATAATTAAATCTTATCAGGGTATGAGAGGTTCATCACAAATTTACAATAAAATAACGTACAGAACATAAACATGAGTTAGATGCATTGAAATGTTTAATTTAGGTATACACTATACATGACTCGTAATTTTATAGTTGATTTCTCTCATAAGACTGTTAAAACTAGAAATAAGGCCATAGTTTAAAAGCTGTAAGAACTTATCATAATTTTTTTTAGCTCTAACTCTTTTCACATTTATTCCTTATTTCACCAAACACGTAATAAAACATGCTAGAACATACTTACTGCCTTATATACAAATTAATAAGGCTCTACATCCCAACATAAAATAGATATCTACATTAATTGATGTCGAAGTCAAGGAGATTTTAATAGATGAAGAGAATTTACATCTTTAAAACTAAAACCAGTTTAAAATTTTAAACGTTCTTTAATGATCGGAGCCTCTAAAATCTCAAGTCCGGCCCTCCTCTTGAGACATCCAAAGAGATGCCACGGAGTGGAATCTCTTTCGGTATGCTTTAGAAAACTATTGAAGTAACGTTATATTAGTAGTTGAAATTGTTATCGTTATTATATGCATTATTATTACCGGATCCTTGATTTTTGTCGCATGCCTTTAGTTTAGTTTCGTTTATGCGTCTTTCCAAACTATACAAGGCCAGTACGCAACGGTGTGAAACTAATCACGTATAGTTTGGAAATAACTTTTTTACAAAGTTCTTCCAATCTATACAACAGCAGTACGCAAATACTTGCAAATACTCGCGTATACTTTGTAGTGAAATAAGTAAGAATAGCGCTCCAAAACATACAGCGCCAGTACGCATGCGGACTAATCGTGTATGTTTCGGAGTAAGCGCGGCGTCTCTCCATTGCTCGCGTTTATATTATTGTATTGCTGTTTTGAAATCTATTATTAAAATGCATGTGTATTGTGTATGTATATAATGTTGCGTACTGATCGTATATTTTTTGTATCGAGGATGCTTGTGTCTTCGTTCCCGACTATACTGCACGACTTACAATTGACAATAGTGCTAAAATGTAAGAATCTAATAAGTCCAGAAGAAGACGGTTGCGAGGCGACGGAGTCCCGCTTCACGGGGCTCCTATTTTTGTGTAGTTAAAAAAAACACGAACCTAACCTAACCCATAGGTAACCCTTATATCTGTTACCTATTTATTTTTCTAAGCTTACCTAATAATATTTTTATTCCATATTTTACTGAATCAATCAAGAAGAATAAAAGTAGATAGATATAGCTGTACAAGTCTTTGATTGCCTATATATTTATTATTTCGCTCAAGCGTAAGTGGTGTTAGCTATATTTAGTTATACATATTTTGCGTACTGATCGTGTATAGTTTGGAAAGAAGAAGCAAGCATCCGCTTTACAAAGTATACACGATCAGTACGCAAAATTCGTGTATATATTGTAATAACAAACTTAAAAACAGCATTACAAAGTATACACGAGCAGTTTCCTATGGTAGCGTTCTGGCTATGTATAGTTTGGAAATACGCTTCGTTTATCTATAGATACATATTATTAACTAATATGGGAAGATTTTATCATACGGGTCATTTTCAAAATATTTGTACGTCACGAAATTGTCAGTAAACTGTTTCGTTAGGAAATGTCAGGAAGTTGTAAAAGTAAGGCTGTATTCAGAATAAGGTAATATTACATATAAAAAAGTAAGAAGTCACTAGTTAAAAAAAATATATTTTTAGTTACAAAATAATCAACAAACAATCAATTTTTATAATTCTCTGCTTGCTTTTCCTTTTCTTTTCTTCTATCATTAGCTTCTTTCCATTTTTGTCTTCGAGCTTCTTTTTCACTGTCATTAAGATCTGATATTTTTCTTTGTCTTTGTTTCACTTTCTCGAGGTGTTTTTTCCTTTTCTTTTCATATTTTTCAGGGTTTTGCTTTTTTAGTTTTTCAATGTATTTTTTTGCCGTTCGGCACCGGTTAGCGGCATTCTGAAGCTAAAAAAAGCTGTCGGATATATGTATTTTGAATAAAAATAAAAACAAAAGTAAGCATCACTCGTGTGGGTGGAAAAGCGATCAACACTAAATGCAATAAGGCAAGCGTTATCCCATCAGAAACCACTTGTAAAATTGGAGGCCAAGACTCACTGATCCGCTTTCACTATAAAAAAGTTATCAGATCCCAGGAAAAGTCAAGTCCCTAAGCCCGACTTTACTAACCCTACATCATGGTTTAAAAAAGTATGGCCTGTAGTTACAAAAAAATAATCTTGAGAGATTTATTGTTTTTCTCCTTTATTTTTATTAGTTACATTAATTTAACACACATTTTAATATCTTATTTTCATACTTTACACATGAGACCACAGCTTTACCGTCTACAATTTACTGACATCAGTAAATGTCAAGAAATTGTTCGTCAGTAACATGTAAAAAATAACCTAAGAAATACTTTTACACAAAACATAATCACATTTACCATTAGATTGAAAGTGTAATCTATTACTCTAGTCATAATTTAAGTATATTACAATTGCGGTAGGTGAATTCTTCAAAATGTACTTACTTTTGTTGAGAATACGTCGTCAGGAAAATGTAACTAAATTTTTTGCACAGCACACTACAGGACTTCTTCCGTGTCTGGACAACGAACAAAATGGCGGCGCGTTAATGTGACCTTACTTTTCGTGACATGACCAGTGTTGCCAATGATTAGAGTTAGATTCCTCCTCTTTGTGATACAAGAAGTTGGTCAATTATGTCAATAAATCAGTGTCACGAAATTGTAACGATTGATAGGGACATTTTTATAATACGTCATTCTTCGTTTATTTAAGGTAATTTAAATAGTTTAATCTATCAGATATAACACTTCAAACATTGCTTTTTAATTATGATACAAAAAAATAGGAGGTTTCATACAAAAATTCTGATAAAAATATTGGTTTTCATTGTCGTCCACATAGGGGACAATAAAAAATGTATGGAGATTTTTTTGTTACTTTATTTTCACATTAAATTTATGTAAGAATTTGAATCGCAATTCATTGCTTTTTATCAGAAATGATATGCAGTATGCTTAAGTTTAGTCTGTAAAACGTTAACAATGATTTATTTCAGTCGTAACCATATTTTTTTCGAAGATTTTTTAGGGGGACAAACATTTTGTAGTAATGTACAATTATTTTGAAAATGACCCATATACTTGTTTATTTTAAAGTGTAATAAGTATTGCACGCCTCATAAGCGAAGCGTTGAGGTGGGTACTACTGTCACTTCGCGCAAAACATCTGATTTTTCAAACTTAAAATGTCTTTATGTATCATACATTGCACTTGTAAGATAATACATACACACACATATTAAGAAAAAACACTATTTTTAACGTTCATGATATTTTTGATGTCATTTTTGTTATTTAAACTAGTTAAAAAACAGTTTAAAAAAGTTCTGTCTTGGACGTCCGTGTGTCTGTATGTGCGGATCCTTTTTCTTGTTAACACGATAGCGACCGAAATACTTTACTAATCGAGTCTTTTTTTTTCGCTTACGCTTGAGTATGCTCAGGAATAGAACCCTTTCATTTTTCAGGGTCTGATTCGATGTGGTTTAATTGTTATTAAATAAACAAAAATAATAATTAATAAATATTTATTAAAAAAAAAATTATGAGGCGTGCACTTTTGGATTTTCCAAATTATTTATAATACTAAGCTAGTTTACAAAAGAAAGAAAAGCGAGTACTATATAGACAAATTTATATGCTCTAGCTATGTTCTTCTAAAAGACTAGCTGTGCTCTGCGGTTTTACCCGCATTGCTCCATTTCTGTTGGTCTTAGCGTGACGATATGCATATGGCGTGCTATAGCAACAAAAAAATTCATAATCAGTGGTTCCTGACATTAGCGCGTTCTCGCAAACACACAGACAAACTCTTTATAATATTAGTAATACGGATTAAGTAGTTCTGTATTACAAGTTTATTTGTAGTGATAAAGGTACAAATAAACAAAAACCTTATTTATTATATTATAGTATACATAAATTATTATTAATATGCATTAAACAAACAGATTGAAACATTGTTACAGCGGAAACGAGCCACTAACTAAAATAATTTTCGCATTATGTATTTTCAATCACAATTAATCACCATAAAAATAATTGGTCCATTTAATAGATTTATAAATTAACTTGATTAAAATCCATGGAGCAGAAATATTTGAATTGAATCAAAATTTTCATTTAATTTTGTTCATTTCGAATACAGTTTTCATTGCGAAAGGTTAAAAATATGGCGAAATTATTTCATATTAAATTTTTGGTTTTTCTATCCTACTTTTCGCTTATTGTAAGTAATGATTAATTTATAATATAGTCTTATTATATAAAAAGAAAACTGACTGACTTATAAAAGTATTTGTTTTCTCCAATCTCCGTGTAGAAAACTAATACTTTTATAAGTCGTGTACTAATTTCACAAATACCTGAATTTTATCTGAAATCCCACTTATTTATTAAAGTGAAACTTCTTTGTGTGCGTTGAGAGTAAAATTTCAAAGTCGCGTCTTGGCAATACCGTCTTGTCATGGAGTGACGATTTTGGTATCTTTGAATCTTGCCAAAGAAGTTTCACTTCTGACACGCATGCTCGGCAAACACGCCCTTTTTTCTATCTATGTATTTTCTATCTAATTTAAGCATGTTTTCAGAATATCAATGTGTCTGGCAAAGCAGAAAGTCTGCTATCACGTCTGTATAGAAAAGCTCAGAGTAGCAACCGGCCTCTTATCGTGATACTCGACAATTCCTATTTGAAAGAGAAACGACTGGAACAGCAACACGTCAATCCTCTGATACCTAGTAGCGATGAAACTGCCTATATACCACCTATGTTTGGATCTGCATATGATCCTAGAATAGAGGTAAAAACTATCATAATCGCTACAATATTTTACGCACTGAATGATTCAATAATTCATCTCAATCATCATAACTTAAGCACGACGTAAATATAATTATAATAACCATCACAAATTATTTAGCATTCAGTAACACTTTTGGGAGATTACCATGACGTCTTAGTGCAGTATTAATTCCAGTGTGGGAAAGTGATTGCGCTTGACTGGAAGTAATATTGCTTAAGATATCATGGTAGCATGTGATGAAGCTCACACAAAAACTATCTTTTAACAATTGAAAGAATAATACATACTTCTCTGTGTTGCATATCAAATAATTACTTACAGGAAAATAAGAATCGGAAGCTCTCAACAAGACCACCACCAACCAGACAACCAAAGACCAAACCAAAGAACACCAAGAAGAAATCATTCCGAGCAAGAGACAAGGACGATGGACAACGTGACGTCAGATCACCAATAGTTAAAAGTCTTC